>NC_088649.1:33536962-33541962 GCF_964019385.1 Sycon ciliatum
TCTAATTTTACCTGTGAGATGCGATGCTGACGCTGCAGCAGCCGGTGTTCCGCCCGCACCACTCTCATCCAGAGGGTTGGACGGTTGGTGGTGCTTGTGCTTCTTTCGTTTGGCCTTCTTACGATTGCCTTCCGGGATCATGCGAAACGCATCCGGTATCTGCAGGTGGACAGCGCGAGACACACGGACGTAACAGCGATGAACATGTTGACCCGGTCTCAAGAACTGGTGGATTATGTTACATGTATGTGCATCGATCTCTTTGTGTGTGTGTCAGGGGGCTGGTCGGAGGGTGGGTGGACCTCTCTCTTTCTCTCTCCCTTTCTCTGTCTCTGTCTGTGCCTCTCTGTCTGTGCCTCTCTGTCTGTGCCTCTCTGTCTGTGCCTCTCTGTCTGTGCCTCACTGTCTCTCTCTCCCCTCTCTTTCCTCCTCCCACTTTTAACTTTATAGCTAGCAATCACACAAATGAAGAAGAAAAATAGAAGAAGAAAACAAGACACACCACAACTGATACAGTACAACGCACCGGTCCAGGCCGTAAGCGAAAACCAAGCAGGGCGGATTTGCTTAGCGGCTCCAATTGTCTACCTCCAATTGGTGGCTTTTCAATGAGAGAGCGGAGATTGTCTTCTGCCGACGCTGCACCATCCACATTACCTGCGAGATTGCAGGTGGACATAGACACCGCATGATGAGTACATGTGTGTGTGTGTGTGTGCATGTGTGTGCGTGCGCGTGCATGTGTGTGCGTGCGCATGTGTCTGTGTGTGTGTGTGTGTGTGTGCATCTGTGTGTGTGTGTGCATGTGTGTGTGTGTGTCGATCAATGGCTGCAGTATAGCAACACTCTGTTAGGAGCTGTACTTTGGCACCCGTCTTGTTCAACTTGTATTAACGGGACCATTGGGTGGATGAGTGTGGGTGCGTGTGCCAGCTAGTTCAGTTGGTGGGTACACTTATGCCAGAGAGTGTTGGGTCTGTTGCCAACGGGTTCGGCTGCTGGAAGGCGCAATGTTGTACCTACCACCAGTGTTGGTTTCAGGGTTCATATCCTTTCTATTTTAAGTATACATACCTGTTAATTATGGTGCTAGTGAAGCCTATGAGTTATCAGATCCATTCTGATTTAGCCACCCACACTAGCAAGTATTACCTTCACCGGGGGCAGGGGTAACTGCAGTTGGATCCCGGGACGGATACCTTGATGCCATCAATCCCTTTCCTGCACCCTGTCCTCGCCCACTTACTGAGGTGTGGTGAGCCCATCAGTGGGATCATTTCCAAGTCCCCCCCCCCCCCCCCCCCCCAGAGTTTGGGGATTAAAGGGGGTGTCAGCTGTTGGGCGGTTCAATAGCCAATTGAGTCATCTTTCCAAGATTCCTTTTGAATCTCTCTCCCCTCTTCGGGGGAGACTTGCATGACCAGTCATGGCAGTGCATGGCAAGCACAGTACAGAGAGAGAGAGAGAGAGAGAGAGAGAGAGAGAGAGAGAGAGAGAGAGAGAGAGAGAGAGAGAGAGGGAGAGAGAGAGAGAGAGAGAGAGAGAGTGTGTGTGTGTGTGTGTGTGTGTGCGCGCGCGCGCGCCTGTGCATGCATGTGTGTGTACATGCGTCTGTCTGTGTGTGCATGTGTGTACGTGTGCATCATAGCATAACCGTACCTTCAACTCCCGATAGAAAGGATCCAAGAGATGATCTGATCTTTTTGCTGGACAACTTCTGATGTGCCTCCTCCAGACTCTTCATGGATGACTTCAACCATGCTTCCTCTTTCTCATGATCAAGAGATGCTGAGTTACACATGCAGGCATGCACACACACCACACCACGCACACACACACACACACACACACACAAGAATCGATACAGAGGGCGTGTGTGTATGTGGCTAGCTGGCTACACAGTATACTTGCGTGTAAAAAACACTCCATCCAGGTATACACGTATGCGCTACTGCAGGTGATACAACTCCTGATTTCAGGCTCCCTCTCCTTTGGGTGACACTTGCCCAACTGGGCAATCAGCCTGCTAATACATGTACCAGTCCCGAGAGTCCATAACCCCAAGAGCGTGCAACTCTGTACATGGGGATCCGCGCGGCGGAATTCCAACATTACGTCAAAAAATGATGTGCACGTTCGTTGCGCTTGAACAGTACCCTGATTGCAAGCATCGCGGAATGCGCAGTTTTGTCCTCCGTGCCTCGGCAGCATGACGCAATGTTGGAATTCCGCCGCGCAGTGGGCCTACAGCAGCCAGACCCCAGTTGCACACACGCTCTTGGGGTTGTGGACTCTTGCCAGTACAATAGTATAAGGAGACCAGAACTGAATTTTTTAAATATTTTTTGCCACGAACTGAACGGATTTACAACACAGACAGACACAGTAGCTGTGTGCATAACCTATGTGCAAACTGAGACGCATATACAGCAACGCAGTGGGCGCGTGCGATGCTTCCTCCACCTACCCAGCTTGGGCTCGAACAAATGAAACGAGGACTTGGGTAGCCCACTGGACTGGGAGCCAGCACGACTGCTCTGTGATGTGGCCACCACTCCCTGAGCCAATGCTGTGACAGTAGCAGCAGCGGCAGCAGCCGACCTATCACCACGAATCTCAGCTCCGGCGATGTGCTGCTGGCGAGTGGCTTCGCCCAGCGACACGGTGGCCTTCGAGGAGTCCATCTTTGTTGCCAAAGTGTCCCTTCGTTACCTGCTCATTGTTGTCAGCACTGGTGCGTGGCTGAGCTGACAACCTCTTGGGCCAATCAAGATACAAGAAAGATTCAGACAGGCGCAATGCTCCGATATCTCAATCATTCAGGAGAAGACAACAACAAAAGGCGAAGAAAACAATTCCTGAATAGTGAACTCTGAATGACATGACAGTGAAGTATTTTTTGTTTGTTTTGATTTCTCTCTTCGAAACGTAACGACTTTTACGTCTTTTTCATTAAAAAAATGTGTTTGCAAAAGTTTTGTAGCTAAATGCGATCGACGAGTACAGAGTCCACGAGTAGATCTACGAGTAGATCTACCACTACGAGTACCCGCGGTACGGGTTTTTTGACCAAAGTAACAGTTAGTTTTTCAACTCTCTTTGTAGCGATTTAAAAAAAAATCAAAAATCCATTGTGAAAACGTGAAGCAAAGTAAGTAGTTACCATGGTTACATGTAGTGTAAAAAAAGGCACAACTACACGTATACACGTGTACAGTAAAACCTGGTGTAAGCGACCTCTCGTTTTAGCGACCACCTGCTCTCAACGACCGTTTTTCCATGCACGGACAGTTCTACACAGACACTGTGAGACCTGGTTCTAAAGACCACCTGGCTTTAACGACCGCTTATTACTACAAAGTAGTAGTAGTTCCTCGACTCTAGCTCTGGCCTGTACTGCTGAGTGCTGTAGTCCAATGCCCCAACAATGATTATGTCAATGACAATGGTAGTCTGGACTAGTACTATTACTTAGTCTTTATAATAAGTAGTATGGGTGGGCTGGAGTCCACTCGGCCGATCGGTGTGGTGCCTGTTGGCAACGCTTGTTGTGGCGTCCAGCCTCCAGCCTGCAGTCCAGGGGCATCATGGCATCATCAGGCACTGGTCCTATACATGTATTATGGCCTATCGGACCCGGCGACAGACAGTCATCGATGCATCATCATTGTCATTCATGATCATGGACATGGGCCTACTAGTAGATCTACGTGTACTAGTAGTAGTACTAGATGATAGATCTCCTGTCTGCCCGGGGGGTCTGTACTCGACCTACATGTACAGCGCGAGAACGAACGACCAGTCGACTGTCTGTGCATGTGCCATCGCGAGTCACCATGGTCACGGAGTGTGACAAGTGAAGTGTGATCTGATCACTTCTCTTCTTCCGCCCTCCTGCTCTGTGTATCATCTATCTGGCGAACTACTGCACGCCACGCATGGTCAGTATGTAGTATTGTACTTATGTCTTTGTAGCATTGTACTTATGTCTTTGTTTGTAGCATTGTACTTTGTAGGGGTCCAGTGCATGCAGGCAGTGCAGTGGTCGACTACTTGTGCGAGAGAAAGCGAAGCTGTTTTTGGAAAGGCTGCACTGCATGACCTCCGCATTTTGAACTTGAAGTTGATTGGACGTCAGCGGGCGACCTGTTCCCTATTCTCAGACCAGGACTCGTGCTGCCGTAGCGCTGCTGCATGTGCCACTGGGGCCCGGATCAGCTCAGCGCGTGATCTTCAGTGTTTGTTGAAGTTAGTTCGTGTTTCGCCGACTCGCCGCCACCACTAGCACTATGTCGAATCTCCAGTCGGTTGTCGGGTTTGCTGAGCTGGCCAAACAAATGCAGAAGCGCTCCGCCAAGAAAGGCTTCGACTTCACCCTGATGGTAGTGGGTGAGTTTGCATAATGTCCACTCACTCTTGGCTCAAGACAAGACATACTTATTAGCGCAATGTTTTGTTGTTGCACTTCGGGCTGGCGTGGCGTATTGCAAATTGTCCTTTTTAGCGTTTCGGTCACGCTGAGTTCGGACCTAGTGAAGCGAACAAATCTGCGCTTTCCCTTTCGATTTGGTGGGGACATGTCGACACCACGCACTAGTGGTACTAGCGCACTACCTAGCCCAGACTACCATAATTATCGTACCAGCGAAGCAGTAGGCCGTATGTGGCGCTTGTCCATGTCATCGATTCGCTTGGTGCTGCGCTCGGCAATCCACGTGCGGCTATGCCGCTCTGCTTTGCCGTGGGATTTGGGATTTAGAGAGGAAACTGCATTCGTCCTCGTGGCTGTCCTTAGCACAGACCTCTCGTGATGCTGTTGAGCTGCGGCCTGTGTGCCACTCTCGCGACATGTGCATGCTCGCTAGCGCCGGCCGTCTTGCGATGGCTTGGACGATGAGTACTTTTTCGAGCTGGATAATAATTATTATTATAATGTAGATTATAATGTAGATGTGGTATTATGTCGGCGATGCTCAAACCTTGTATCAATGCAGGCTCGA
>NC_088649.1:33544462-33596764 GCF_964019385.1 Sycon ciliatum
CTGGCTTGACCCGTTCACAATTTCAAATACGAAACCTTTCCGCATATGGTCATATAATTATGGCATTTCCGTAGGTATCTATAAACCAGCTATATAAGGGTGTTTGCGACTAGAGTCTGACCTTGCTCATCCGTTTCCTACCAAAAATATCCTGATAGGTGAGGGAAGCGGATAATCGAACACACATACTGTATGTATGCATGACATATGCTTGAAATCGGTAACTGACAAGTTTCTTCCGGTTGGCGAGGGATCCGGATAAAGGAGGACCGGATAAGCGAGGTCTGACTGCACTTCAAAATAATGGTAACACGTTAGTGCTTTCTTCCATTATTATGTTACTGGCAGTGGTGAGGCTTCCTGCAGCTTCATTCATAGGAAGAGGGGTTTTGAGCAGACCAGCTCCTTCCACGTTCACTCTGCAACTATGAGTTCCATATACAGTAAAAGCTGGTGTAAGCGACCTCTGCGTTTAGCGACCACCTGCTCTTTTAAAACCACCATTTTTCCATGCACCGGCAGTTCTACACAGACACTATGGGAGCTGGTTCTAAAGACCACCTGGCTTTAACGACCGCTTTTGCTCGCACCGTGGGGTGGTCACTTAAACCAGGTTTCACTGTATTTGTAGAGTGGATGGGAGAGAGTGGGTCTGCTTTAATTTAACCCTTTGGCTCCCCGAGAAATGGCCTTATTCGAAGTTTTTTTTTATGCTGCGCGTGCTATGTGGCATAAGTTGAAAACTATTCACAGTTTGTATGACTTGTACACCTAAAGCTTTTCCGAAGGAATTTGAGCAGGAGAAGCCAAAAACGAAGTCAAACAAGGCGTCAGATTGTTAGCTCCCGGCTAAATAGTGAGTATGTACAGGTCGTAGCATAAATACACCTATTACAAGATGACAAAATGCACCAAAAAAATGAATTTGAAAACACCGAAAAGTGCGAAAACGACAACATTTTGAGTCTAACTCAACAGTTGAATGCGTACGCAGGCAGAATCTAACAATTTGCAGCAGTCTAAAGATGAAATAGGCTATATGCAACGTCAGTCAGGAAGATTACTAGAACCTAATAAGCCGAATAAAATTACATCTTTGTTAAAATGTCTGGCCTGACCTTCTTACGGCGCGTACTGGAGATGCTTGATATGAGCTAGGTGTAGTCCTTGGCTGATCATTGGTCTTGAAAACACTATTTTACTTTCCCTGCAGGAGTGCTTGATGGTGCAGGTAGTAGCAGTCGAAATGATGCACATGTAGAGGCGTTTGACAGGTTTCACAGATGGTTATCACCTTGCGCTCTTTCTTGTCCACTCGCTAGCCACACACGCAGTTGCGTTGAGGTTGCGATGGCCGTGGCATGTGGGAAAGCCGCAGAGGAGGAGCAACTGA
The DNA here is from genome assembly GCF_964019385.1 of Sycon ciliatum. Lineage (NCBI taxonomy): Eukaryota > Metazoa > Porifera > Calcarea > Leucosolenida > Sycettidae > Sycon > Sycon ciliatum. Next base: position 33,545,856 of record NC_088649.1, read on the forward strand.
TTCAGGACATCTCTGGAATACTGGCACCTCTGTATCTCAGTTTGGACAGCTCAGCAAGCTGCCGCACACAGGCAGTCCGAAAGCGCAGATGACGACGCAATGCTGGACGGTGAAGAGCACCCGGGTTGCAATCACAATACAGCGAGTACAGTACATAGCTATCGACAAGAGCTACTTCAATGTAGTCGTAGAAGATAGTGCGCCAGTACTTACGACACCTTCTGAGTACCCTGTAGGCCGCCACGTGTTGGTCAAACTGACCCACGGCACCCATGCCGGTGTTGTAGTCTGAGATCGTTGGCAGGCATCATCAGGTCCAGTACCTGGTGTTGGCCGTTGACCTTGGTATTGCGCTGAACTGCCACGGAATCAGATCCGGAGTGCATCGTGCTCAGCATGGTGACAACACGTCGGTCGTTCCACTGAAGAAACAGCATGTCGTTCTTCCGAACATAGCGCATATCGCCACGTGCTGCCCTCCTCTCGAGCTGCTTTACTGTTTCCAACACTTTGGGAAAACCAACTCGGTTCGGATTGCATGTGCCGACCAGTTGAATACCATGTTGCTATAGGGATGATGCGAGGGTAGGCAAGGTATAAACACTGTCAGTGAGCATGACATACCCTTGTCCTTCAAGGCCAGCAGATATTCGCATGACAACATCATGGGTATGTCCTTTGGCACTGGCAGCTATTTGCCCGGTGTATATCTCGTGGTTGAAGCAGTACGACGTTGCTGCGTCAGCGGCTGCATACACACGTTCACGCCCCACTTCACCGGTTTCTTGGATATGTATTGCTTGAATGCAAACCGCCCTTTACATTTTACCATGCGTTCATCCACGGAGACTGCCTGCTTTGGCTGGTAATACTTTTGAACGCGTTCTGTAAGATAATCACTCACTGGACGCACTTTGCGCAATCTGTTGGTATTATCCTCGGCAATATGGTCCACACGATGCAGAAAGGTAAGGAGCGCGGAGAACCGGTCACAACGCAGGATGATGGTTCGGGCATAGTTTCCGTGAAAGAGAGAGGGGTCATCCAGTGGCTTTGAATTGATGGCAGCCGGCTGAGACCGATGAGTCGGTAGATCTCAACCTCATTGGTTTCTGTCCACCGCCCATCATCACTATAGCTTGGATTGTCAGCTATTGCTGCATGAGCATACTTGTTGGTGCAAGATACAATAGTTGCGATCGGCTCCCTTGTAAGACTCGGAGAGAGTAGAAAGAAATCCACCTCTCTCGTGGGGGTGAAAATCCTCTGGCATATTTCAACGCGCGCACTTGCGACACTTCCGCACGGGCTAGAAGTCAATGCAAGCATACCCGGTTTTTTCATGCATCGTATCCTGGGGAGTCCCCAAGAACGCTCCAGGGAAAATCCCAGGCCTGTAGGACGTGTAAAAGTACGGCAAAGTTCGCACTGAAGTGCATCGACGGTATACCGTCGAATTTGTATGGCGCCGAGCCAAAGGGTTTAAAAAAACCACTTCTATAATACGGCAAGTCATCAAATATCCGGGGCAAAAATTTTGGCTATTTTCGGCCTAAAATTTGTTGCGGCCGAAATTCTGTTGTGCAAAGTTCAGTGTGACAGTGCATACAGGCGGCAACAGCACAGGCTGAAAATTTAATTTGGCCAAAATGTGTTTCTGCCCTGGGAGGCTGAAATTTACGATACATGCCGAAAATGTGTTGACATACAGTACTGTACGGGCAGAAAATTTCGTCGGTCAATATTTTCGTCCAACTCCAAAGAAAGGGATTTCGTCCGGTTGAAAATTTAGTCCATGGACTATAACAGTGTATTGAAACGCTGGACAAATCGACATTCGTCCGTCATTTAATTTAGTCTCAAAGCTCCTTGGACGAAAAAGACGAAATTAAATTCCAGACGAATATTTCTGCTTATACAGTAGTAGTACAGTAAAACCAGGCGCGTGCCCCGTATGGGTTCCTGGGTGCCCGGAACCCCCCCCTTTTTCGCTCAAAATGCAGGATTTTGCTTTATTTTTGGAAATTTTTCCTGGGGGAGGCCCTCGGAACCCCCCCCCCCCCCCCCCCTTGAAGGGCACCGGCGCCACGCCTGAAAACCTGGTGTAAGCGACCTCCGTTTGTAGCGACCACCTGCTCTTAACGACCGTTTTTCCATGCACGGACAGTTCTACACAGACACTGTGGGACCTGGTTCTAAAGACCACCTGGCTTTAACGGCCGCTTTTGCTTGCACCCTTGCACCGTAGGGCGGTCGCTTAAACCAGGTTTTACTGTATTGTAAAGATTCATGCCTGTCTCACACGCTGCACGCCGTGTCGTGTGTTTCCTCCCAGCTGGCAGCCCATCATTGACTACGTGGATAGGCAGTACGAGGGGTATCTGCGTGATGAGTCCGGTCTCAATCGGCGTAACATTGTCGACAATCGCATCCACTGCTGCCTCTTCTTCATATCACCCAGCGGCCATGGGTAAGCTATGGTGTCAGTCTAGAGTCTAGAGGTCGAAGAAAAACGCAATGAAGTGTAGCAGGAGATGTGCTGTGTGCTGCCAGCGACCCTTTTGGCAATTTTGAGTGATGGTGTGTGTGTGTGTGTGTGTTTGTGTTTGTGTGTGTGTGTTTGTGTGTGTGTGTGTGTGTGTGTGTGTGTGTGTGTGTGTGTGCGTGCGCGCACATATGTGCATGTGTGTGTGCATGTGTATGTGTGTGTGTGTCCCTATGCGTTTTTCTTCGACTGTAGGCTGCGTCCTCTAGACATTGCGGTGATGAAGAAACTAGACAGCAAGGTCAACGTCATACCAGTGATCGGTAAAGCTGACATGCTAACCAAACAGGAACTACAGAGACTCAAGAAAAAAGTAAGTCCAGGAATGCCGCGTGCCTAAGAACTGGGAGAGAGGGTCAGCCTCGTCGCCTACGCCGGTCTTGTTTTGTAATATACTACAGATATTGCACAGTTGAGTCTCTGTGTATACATTGGTATGCTGTGCTTGGTGAAATTCTAGCCTGGCCGTTCTTCGGCGTCAGACATCCTGCCTGTACACAGTTCTGTCTGTATGTCTGTCTGTCTGTCTGTCTGTCTGTCTGTCTGTCTGTCTGTCTGTCTGTCTGTCTGTCTGTCTGTCTGTTGGTCAGGCAGTCGAGCAGTCAGTCAATCTGGTTTGACAAAACTTGATACTTGTCTGTCTGTCCGTCCGTCCATCCGTGTCTGTCCATCCGTCCGTCCATCTGTCCGTCCGTCTGTCTGTATGCATGTGTCTTCAAGAGCTGTGCATAAGCGTTCCTGTGCGTCTGTTTGTGTGTTTCAGATTCTGTTGGAGATCCGGGAGAATGGCATTCACATCTACCAAGGAGGAGAAACAGACGAGGAAGAGAACCAAGAGCTAAAGGTATACTGCAGTAAAACCTGGTGTAAGCGACGTCTGAGTTCAGCGTGTGCCAAAAGGGGCACATACCCTCCTAAAGGGCAGGGACAACTCCTGCTCGTAACGACCGTTTTTTCCATGCACGGACAGTTCTACACAGACACCGTGTTGAAATCCGACAGGCTGACCGTGGCCGGCACCCTTACTGCTTTCAGCGCATACAAGACACGGGTAGTTCACGTGCACGCTGTAAAAATGGACACGCAGTGCTCACGGCGGCTGCAAGGCCAGCGCCACGTGGCCGCTTGGCTTCCGAACGGATTTCAATAGACACCCTTAGCAAAAAAAAACGCTATGCTGTAACGGTATTACCGTAAGGGGAAAAATAACGATATTTGGGTTCGACCTTTAGCAAGATGCACGCTAGTTTTAGTATGCTGTTTCCATGAGAGTAGCTTATATTTCGTGCGGTACAACCATTTATTGCGCCATATACGCTATACAAGGTGAAATGGGTACGCACTACGCAATATTTGGCCGAAAAACGTACCGTTTGTCACAACGATAAATCAGCCCCAATTAAGCCTTTACGCTGCAACTTCAGCGCTATATAGGTGATCAAGGCACGAGTACCGTAAAAATAGCTTTATCGTTGTTTGCTAAGGGTGTCTAATGTCCGCTACAGTGCAACAATACTAGTACAGAAAGCCTGCATAAAGAGAGCACCAGTCTTTCGGGACTACAGTCCATTCATCGGAAACTGGCCCGTTGGCTTTTGAAAGTCAGATTTGGGCCGAATTGAGGATCAAAAACCCACTTTAAATCTCAAAAATTTGGGTTTTGGATCTGCTTCTCCATACATTTTGCCATGGCATTCCTGTCCTAATTTTGTAAAACCTGGCTGAATTTCTATTTCCCTGTTCTTGGACTTTTCTGGCCTCAAATGTGGCAAGGAGTAATTGCACGGGTCACACAATGCAGGATGTACTGTTGTTTTCACGATATCTACAACTATGTGAGAGAGACACTAAAAAGTTAGGGTGCCAGTTTCCAATGAATGGACTGTAGCTCAGCACCTGTCTTTGAACATTATCACCTGTCGTTCTAGGGCACTTGCTTTAGAAACCACCTGCCTTGACAGACCACGTGTCTTAGAGACCACCTGTCTCACCTGCGTTGCATGCGTGCGTGTGTGCGTCCGTGCATGTGTGTGCATGTGTATTGTCGTATTCGATGTTGTCTGTGTGTCTACGTGCATCGTCGGCTCAGTCGTGTATGCCGTTCGGTGTGGTCAGCTCCAACCAGGTACTGGAAGTCGGTGGTAAGAAGGTGCGAGGTCGTCTTTACCCGTGGGGCGTTGTGGAAGGTAGGCACTGCCAGGACAACTTAGGTTGCGTTTGGTTGGTCACATTCCACAATGGGAATCACTGGAAATCATTCTTACCTGTTTGTTTCGTCCAAACTTCCGTTAGTTAAACATAGTTAAACAAATTGGGATTAACAGCTTGCCCTCGTGATGCTTCAACCCTGAACATTTGAACAAAATTGGACAAAAAGTGGTTTTTGACCTCCGATATTTTTCGCGATATAGACCCGAGCTATCTTCAGCGAGGCATGACTGTATTAAACGTTTATTCCCGTAGCTATGCAGAAGACGTTACTTCAGTAACGTCTGGCGCTAGCCAGGGTCCACACAGCTTTAATTTGGTATTTTTTTGTTTGTGTGTTTGTTTGTTTGTGTCACACCTGGCGCTATCCGTATCTGACGGCAAAAAAGCATAGGATGTTATAAATTTTTCAATTCTCCTATTTTTTTCAGGCATATCCTGGGATTCGAACCCGCACTATCGCCCTACATGCATTCCCCCATACACTTCGCATTCATACCCATTCTTCCAAGTTGCTTCACGTTATTATCTTGCATTTGAAAGCCCTATTTGAATATTGCGGGCAGCTGTATGTGGCCAGCTGTGTTTGATGGTACGGTACGGGAGACGGTGTCGTATTACCCTCGATCGTACCTGTCCCGTACCTATCCCCTACCGTACCGTGCCATCAAAGACGGCTGGCCACAATGCATATTCAAATAGAGCTTTCAAATGCAAGATCACAATGTGAAACGACTTGGAAGAATTAGTATGTATGCGAAGTGTATCGGGGGATGCATGCAGGGCGCGCGATAGTGCGGGTTCGAATCCCAGGTTATGTCTTAAAAAAAAAGGATTTTTTAAAAGAATTTATAACATCCCTATGCTTTTTTTTGTCTAGGTCATCAAGGCAAAAAAGCATAGCGTAGGGCCCTGAGCTTCCAAGCTCTCTCGTTTGTTCATTCTGTTCTGTGCCGTCGTCACCGTCGTCGTTGTTGTTGTTGTTCTTGTTGTTGTTGCAGTTGAAAACCCGAAGCACAGTGAGTTTCCGCAGTTGCGCAACATCTTGATGAGAACGCACATGCAAGACTTGAAGGAGGTGACCGTTGGTATACATTACGAGAACTACCGCTCGGGACGATTAGCCAAGTCGGGGAGGTGAGTTGTCCAACATGCTGCCCTCTCCTGTTTGTTTGTTTGTTTGTTTGTTTGTGTTTGTTTTCTTTATTTTAATTCGCTAAAACCAAAACGAACAGAACTGTCCAGTGACACGGGAGCGAATGATGAGCGTCATAGTAACTATGCATCAAGACATCTCGGGGCTTAGCATCATTCTGCCCGTTTGGTGTTTTTGATTTTGATTAAGGAAACCTGACAAGGCGATTACCTGTCTCAGAGGACCGCTACAGCCAGGACCAAGGGTTGATATTTCCAGTCAAATGGCACTGGAGACACAAGGAAAGCACATTTTGAAGGTCCCTTGAGCGGTCACCTTAAACAGGTTTCACTAGCTGCCAGTCACTATGCCATTTTTGCTTGTCACTATGACATCACCATTGGTCGCAATGACATCATTGTAATCCACTATGAGTCTATGACACCAGTGACCAGTGTCATCCACTATGATGTCATTGTCAGCTATTATGACATCACTCCCAGGTCGTAATGGCTAGTGCCATATTGTTCGCTTGCATCAACATGAGATCCATTTTGGCGAGGCTTACGGTGAACCTTCTGTGTTTGTGTGTGTGTGTGTGTGTGTGTGTGTGTGTGTGTGCGTGTGTGTGTGCTCGCGCGCGTGTGTGCGTGTGGTGCATGTGCACGTATCTTGTGCAGGCCATTCGGTGATACACAGGCTGCGCCGGCTACTGAACAAGGCGACGTGGCAAGCAAACTGGTGGAAAAGGAACAAGAGGTTAGTGAACGTTAGACGAGCAGAGTGGATATTCCCGTGTGTGCCTGTGTCAGTGTGTGTGTGTGTGTGCGTGTGTGTGTGTGTGAGAGTGTGTGCGTGTGTGCGCTTGTGTGTGTGTGTGTGTGCACGCGTGCGTGTGTGTGTGCCTGTGTGTGTGTGAGAGTGTGTGTGCGCGTGTGTGCACATGTGCGTGTGTGTATGTGCATGCGTGCGTGTGTGTGTGTGCGTGCGTATGTGCTTATTCATGCCTGTAATATGATTGTGTGCATTCATTTACGTATTCTCCTTTTCTCCGCCCATGTGCGTACACACGCAATGACTCACTGTGTTCGTTGTCCGTTTGTTTGTATCCATAATGTACGACATTGTTACAATTGCACGTGCACAGCTGGAGCGAATGCGCATCATGATGGATATGATGCGACAGCAGATGCAGCAGCAAGGAGGTGGCGGAGCCAATGTGTGAACACATCGCGGAATTTAGACCTGTCTGCCTTCGTTCTACTTGTTCCGGTTACGCATTGGATGGTGATGCATGGCGTGATGTCGACGATGAGGCCCATCCAGCCTCGGCTGTTGTCGTCACAGCCCTGCAGGATACGAGTCCTTTGCTTCTTGCCGTGCAGTTCTGTGTGTGTGTGTGTGTGTGTGTGTGTGTGTGTGTCCGTACGTACATAACATGGAGAACGAAACGTCCCAACACATCTGCTCTATCTGCCCTCACACCCAGCACACAATGAATGTTTCTTTTTCATTAGGTAGCATTATCGGTTCTATTACCCCTATACTACTGTAGCAATCAGCATGCCTAGGCTATTGTCATGTTTAGGTTTCAGGTAGGCTATTGCCATGTTTAGGTGTCAGGTAGGGTATTGTCATGTTTAGGTTTCAGTTAGGCTATTGTCATGTTTAGGTTTCCACAGATGTTCACGTTTCAGTGGTATTATAATCTGTTTTTCAAAGCCCAGTGTAGACAACTGTCGAATACATAATATAGGGTTACAACTAGCACACATAATTATAATCCTTTACAAATGGTGATGTCACAGTGACAAATGGTGATGTCACCGTGATCGACCTGTGAGGCTGTGACAGGTAATTATGATACTGTAGCGGATACAACTCTTTCCGTGTAAGGCCACACGTTTTTATTTCTATGTTTCTCGTCACCCGCGCGCATACGATTCAGGAGTCTGGAATAAAAAAATTAAAAAAAAAGTGCTACACTGACTGTGCATGTGGGGACCAGCACACTCATGCACATGGACATAATGTGGCCTGGCCTGCGCGACACATGATGCAAGGATGGCATTTTTGTGCGCAATTTAGCAGCACATGCTCAGATTGTGACAGAAGCTCCTACCACATACTAGTTGCTAACTATGGATGCTATTTTGCATGGTGTATTGGTGGATTTTAGTGTGAACAAAGGTCTAATAAACTTTTTTTTATTTTTCGGTCCTTTTTTATTTTTTTCCACCTCTCGCATACATTTTTAGGTTTTCAGGTGACGAGAAACATAGAAATAAAAACGTGTGGCCTAATGCTTCTTTAGGTTAAATCGGTACTCTGTCGGTGTGTGTGTGTGTGTGTGTGTGTGTGTGTGCCCCATATGGTGCAGCGATTTCCAATCTAGAGGTTGCGGGTTCGATTCCCGACGATTACGGTCACACACGTCTTTCTTCTCTTTCTCAGACTTCTCCTGACTTTTCTTTCATTCTCCTGGGTGGTTACCAACAGCCAGTGCATGCCGGAGTATGTGGTGTGATGTGTGTGCGGGGAAAAAAAAATGAAAAAAGACCAAAAAGTAGGGATTCACTGGCCAGAAAAAGCCACTTCATAGCTGTGTGGTGTAGACCAGGCTGAATAGTGGCGCGGTCAATTCTTCAGCCTTGCAAGTTGTTGAATGGTGCAATCCCAGCACAAGCTGCTATGGCTTCTGCTGTAGCATCGCTATCATCGCCTTCAGCGATGGGCGTCCAATGGTCCAATGGTGTGTGTGTATGTGTGTGTGTATGTGCTGCTTTTTAGAGCGTGGCTGTGTCCACAGAATGACATTGTATTATTGAAAGCCGCAGTATAGCTTGCTTATGTGTGCACTGCACATACATGTACATGTACACGACTAGTCAAGCAGGGGTTTTTTTGTGCAAACGGATTTTGTTATCAAAGAATTCGCAAACTAGACTGCGGGCGGTACTGCTGCTGCTGCTTGGCGATTAGAGGAGTCCCTCCATGCAGTGGATCAGCCTGGATATACTTTTTCATTTAGTCTTGGTGAGGCGTGTCATGGAATGGGCACACAAGCAAAGATTGCGGTTGCGGGGCGCCGACTAGACACTCTGTTTCTGTATTTTAATAATACCAGTGTACCAGTGTACTTGTAGTACAAGTGCAAGAGTCACAAGACCCAGAGAATCTCTGTGTGTGTGTGTGTGTAGATTCCCAGCGACATCCAGGAATGAAGTAAATTTAAAAAAAACGGAGTTTGTAGTGAAAAACTTGAGAACAGAAATGAAGGAATGTCCTACGTCAGCTTGTGATTGTCCCCTGGAAAATAAAAAAAACTCCATCAGCTTCGATCAAGCAATACCACGTAGTGATAGTGACCTCGGCGAAGAAAAAAATAAAGATAGGACTGGACTGTCAAAACCAACATGGCCATGAAACATAGCTGCACAGCTGCAGGACTAGTGCTGGTTGATGCTGTCGGGGAAATCCAAATAATAAAAAATATGTGTGGAATGTCTCAATGCCTGTAGTACTCCTTGCCAGTTTTGTGCTAACTTGTGCAACTCTGACTGGTCAAACATGTGGTGGTGGTGGGTGGATTCGACGCATTACTTGCGCTGCACGGTGTTTTCATGTTTTAGATTTAAAAAATGATACTGGACTTTAGATGGATTGCCAGTCGATCAATTGTTGATTTTAGCAACGTTGCCTTCTTCGTTGACATGTTTCCGCTTTGCCCGGCTACCGTTGTCATCAGCAGCAGCAGAGTCGGCGGCGGTGGCTGTGTTTGGCGCTCGCAGTCGCTTCTGTGCCAGCGGTCCTCGCGTTCTGAGCATGGTGTCTGTGTAATCACTGGCGTCGTACTTGGTGGTGATGTGACGCTGGGGCTTGGCAGCGCCACACACGTCACGACGTAGCTTCTCGCCAAGAAACCTACAGCATGCACACACACACACACACACACGCGCGCATGGACACACACACACGGACACACATGGACAAGGAAACACACGGACACAGTGCATTGCAATAGTATCAAACTCGTGTTATCAATTCTTAGAACGTTCAGCAAAATTGTCCTCATCAGGTTTGCAAGCATTCAATACGAAATAGTGGTGCCGATTTCGACGATAATATAGGAAAGTTGGTCGCTCCCCACACTGGAGATCGTGCTTTTCTGCTGACTTGATTTGCCCCGTAGATGGACTTCTCATGCGCTCTGGATGGCAGTCGTGAGTCAGTCAGGTGTCAAGTCGGCTCAGCGGGAAAAGCGCCAGCTCTAGTACTATAGTGTGCATGGTGTGAGGAGTGACCAACTGTCTTATGTCATGAAGCATTCACATTTTATCAGGTTCACAGACTCAGTCAGAGTATATTAATTTTTGAGTTATTTAACTTATTTTCTTCAGACTTCCCATTTTCTTTAAGGTACGCAAGCTCCACTGCAGCCACTTCATTATAGGCTATTCAGACTACGTCCAAATCGACGTTTACGGCCATATTTCCATGGTGACGGCGAACGTGGCGGGAGATCTGAAGCGCGAAATCGCACACGTGAACGACAAGCTCGGACTCCAGTTTTTCGTTTCGTTTGGCGTTTGTCACAGTACATGCAGAGGTGTGGAAATTTGGGAGTCTGTTGTCAGTTGTAGCGAAAGTCTCTCAGTGGTAGTGAAAATGCCGAACAGATCGTTTTCCGACAATGCGGAGCGCATCTTCCTGAAAATTTGGGCAGATCTCCTTCACAGCCTGGACAAATCTATGTCCCAGTCGGGCGGCGAAGGAGCAAAAAGCCACCTCCCTACTGAATCAGCAGCGAGGTGAAAAAATCTTCACCCAGCAAGAAGTCCACAACAAGGTGGACAGCCTAAAAAAGAAAGGCAGGGAATTGTACAAGCAAATCCGTTTGCCAACTGCCACCGGGACGTCATTGGACGAGTCGATGTTCGATCTGGTCGCAGCGCTGTCGATGTGGCCCAATTTCGAGCAATACCACAATCTCTTTTTCAAGCATCCGCAGTGGGGTCCAGGTGAATGCGTGGATACCTTGAGTCCGTGTGCCGCACAGCCTGTACCTGACGAGGAGGTGATCAGCGGTGCTAGCCATTTGGAAGCCCCAGGTGCAAGGTCCAGTTCTGGAGATGCATCATTTTCAGGTGAATAATCTTGATTCTGTTCTGATTGTCGCATAGGATGCCACAATAAAACACGGAACACGATGCGAATGGTGCTTTCCGGAACACCCTGTTGCACAAAGCGCACGGGGGGGGGGGGGGGGGGTGGGTGGGTGGTGGTGTTCGTACTTGAATGTTGTTGTTGTCCACTTTGTTTATAGTGGTTACCAGAACAGGCTAGCAATAACAATGGACCCGGTACCCACTGGGGTTTGAAAAAGGGGTGTTTTGGGAAGTTTTAAAGAAAATGTATAAATAGAATACCGCCGAAGATGTTTTGGATCGGAATATTCAGTGTGTAGAATTTGAAGGAACAGCATTCCTCAAAGTTCTGTGTCTCCGTTTTTACCATTTTCATTACTTGAACATCATTATGAAATTTTCTTACAACTTCTATTGTTGATGTACAGATTTGGAGGAGGAGGATTTCCCACCAACCCCTGTGCCAAGCAGCGCTAGTGGTGCACACAACCCGGCAACCGATGTGTCACCTCCGAAGAAAGTAAAGCGTACAGCAAGGCATGAACTGCACTCTGAGGCACTACTGAATGGAATGAAGGAAGCACAGTTAGAGACTCAGAAGAGGCAGTTCGAACATGATATCGAGGTGCAAGCGAAATGGATGGAGTACGAGTCCAAGAGAGAGGCAGAACGGCGTAAAGCCGAAGAGGAAATGGAGGAAAGGCGCCGGAAAGATGACGAGGAGAGGGACGAGCGCAGGAAGAAGGCTCAGCAAGGGGACCAAGAATTCAAGCAACGGCTGCAAGAGAATTCACAGCAGACAACTGTGATGATGCAGCGAGCAAACCTCGAGTTCATGGGGTCACTGATGAAGAAGTACTGTTCCTGAACTGAGTTCTTACTCCTCTAGCTTTGCGTGCCGACTATGCGCTTGCCCATGATGTACTTCTGATCACCGTCTACCTCCTTACACCCGCATGCACAACATCTGTCCATACTTGTCCCCCTCCCCCACCCCACCACGAATTGTCTCCATATCCCGGTGTGCCTGCTCGGTGTCTACTCCGAGACCCATGGTCGGATGAGGCGCACAGGCCTCCCCACCACCACTGCCGTTTTGTGCTGCCTTCTCTATACGTGTAGATGTAGTTGTATTTTCATCAATCCATGTCTGAAGGTTTGTGGTTTATCAATTAAAAAAACATGTCTTTTGTTCGTCCTGCAAACATGTTGCGCGGACTGAGCCGCTAAACTACCTACGAGTAGCCAGGGCATGCACAGGCACACAGCACGGGTTCGTTCACAACTTCACAAGTAACTTCAACAGTTCAAGAAGAAGAAAAATCCGAATCCTTCTCAACTTGACCAAGCGAGGATACAAAAAACAACAACAACTACAAAACCCAAATAAAGCCGCGTGCTTGCGCCACCATGTGCGCGTGACACAAAAGGAACGGCGCGAGTCCGTACAGTCAACCTAAGGACATGTATGTGTGTGTGAGAGTGCATGTTCAAGGTTTGGCGCACAATAAGTGCACGGCACAAAGGTGCTTGCAGCGTTAGGGAAGAAAGAGAAACAAAGAAAAACACAAGCAAAATCGAACATATTCAAAGTTTTTGAGGTATAAGCAGTGTAAACATAAGAATAATTAATTATTGAAGACATAATTATGTACACTTCGGGTGAGCCGCGGCAACACATCAGATGAGTTTTGTTCAAGTGCAAGACAAAGTTTCTGAACTGGGTTCTAAACAAGAAGTTGATGAACATGTTGGGCTAGAGTATCTCGGATGGCGTCAGCTGCATCGAGTATATTCGGCGGCTGATGAACATGCTCGGGCACCGCAGCTGGAGGAGCAGGTAGCCAGGAATCCTCATACGGGCATTGGCAACGCTCACAAACATTGTGCAGAGCAGCTGCAACAAGAGCAACGCGAGACGCAAACCGTGGGTCACGAATGAAATTGCGGACCAAAATAGTCCAGCGGCCTTTCGACACGCCCAATGGCGTTTTCCACAACACGCCTTGTGCGGATAACACAGTGGTTGAAATCTTTCTGTACGGGATTCAAGCCATTGCCATCGTAACATTTCATCAGCGCAGAAGATGATGCAACTGCCGAATCTGTAACTAAGCATGGGTGGACATCACGGTGCAACACATTGATGGAGGCACCGGCAGGAAGAAGCGTACCATTGTCGATATCCTGGCGCAGTTTGCATGTGTTCCATGTATAAGCATCGCCCATACAGCCAGCTCTCCCAGCATTGATGTACGCAATGATGCCTCTGGCATCCACACACAGAAGCAACACAATTGCTGGGTAGCCCTTATAGCAGTAGCACGCATCGCCATGTTCAATTGGCTTCAAGATGTGCATGAAAGTCCCATCAAGAGCTCCTGCAACGCCTGGGAGATGGCACAAACTAGCAAAATCCTCCATAGTCTGGTCTACTAGTAGTTCAACAGCAGATGGAAACTTGCACACTTGCTGAACAAGTGGCAGAAATGCCTCCATGCCATCTTGGATGATACCGTACTGGCAATATATGTTGCCGCGTAACGCGTAACGCAGGGGGGTGCGGCGTAACGCGCGACCAGGCTAGTGCGACAAATTTTCGTTGAGTTCGTAACGCGCGTCCGGCGGGGTGCGGCGATCTTTTCATTGCAGTTTGCACTGCAAAAAAAGGCTGAAAACTGTGAAAGCACGTGTACCGCGTGGTGAAAAGTTCAAAACTGGACGCAGCAGGAAGTCCTGACACTCGAAGGCGCATCATTCAGTGGTTGGCGATCACAATGGTTTCTTCTTTCCCGAGGTCGTTTTGCACTCTGATAGTTAAAATATACAGTCTTCTATTGATATCGTTGTCGCCCTTTGCCGTCGGGTTTATAACAGTTGGATAGCAACTGAATTTCTGTGCCTTCAATGTGGATGAAAAGAAAAAATGATGCGGCAAAAGCAAAAAAATGATGCGGCAATAGCAAAAAAGTGATGCGGCAATAGCAAAAAAAGGACTGCGGCAATATAGAAACCTGTGTAACGGTTCCTGTGCGACTTTGCATGTAACGCCCTGCGTGCGGCAAACATGTGCCAATGTAACGCTTCATGGCCTCACTGCGGCAACATATATTGCCAGTACGGTACTGTGGACCGTTGATGTTCCAATGTGGTACTCAGTAGCAAGCTTGTGGTATGGCGGGCAGTGTGCCGTCCACTCAAGGGAAATCGCCATGCGCTTTTTCCCGCATATAGTGGTTGTCAGACGAGTTGTTTGCTTCTGCATCCTCCGTCCAAACATTTCGTACAACTGCCCAAATGTCGTCACATCCACTCGGAAATATTCGAAGTATTTTTTATCCTCATAATCCGGAAAGCGGTCGCCAATTATCCTCCATGTTCCTCGAACTTCATACTCCCAGTGCCCTTCCATGTCAGTCGGTGTGTGGGCAGACCAAAATCTTCTCTTCATAGGTATATGTTGCAACATCAGAGGTAGGGTCATGAAAAATGGACAGGTCACACTGACAGGTCGCGAGCCGGAAACCTACGACGGCCACAGTCAATTGCAGTTTTATGAGCTACTTGAAGTATGACGTCCGTGTCTTCAAAAGTCTCAAAGTCCATACCCCTGTCAGGTGGTAGCTGATTCAATCCACGGATCAACAGCAGGAACAACACGGCAGCACGTCTCCTCTGAGTCTCCTCCATCTCGACAAAAACAAACCACCTCCAAAACACTCAAATAAATGGAGTCATAAAGACACAACATTTTCCTTTTCCTTTCTCTTGAGTACTTCAAATTTCCCGGCAAACAAAACCCGCCATAAATAATATTAACCTTGGCAACGCACTCAAAAACGCGATTGTGTACCGGCCGCATACCGCATGTCTGAACGACCAGTGCACTTGATCGCCGTTTGTCCAAGTACCGAAACGCAAAACGTGGACGTAGTCTGAATAGCCTATTACATGGAAACCCCTACGCACACCATTCTCAAATCAAGTGGTCTCTTCGCTGCAAAATAACTCATGTCTCAATCAAATTTTCGGCCAGGGGCCATCATCAGGATGAAAGAGACCACTTGATTTGAGAATGGTGTGTGTAGAGTTTTCCATGTGACTTTACATTTGTTATTCCCTTAAAACTGATGAAGGTTTAAAACAACAGGGCTGAGTTTCGAGGCAATGCTACAATTCTTCAGTCGCGGCCAAAGAGATGCGACCCGTAAGCCGAAAGCAGCGCCAGGCTCACGCGGCCCTTGGGTGGGTGTTTTTGGGACCGTGCATGATGCAATTGAATGGAAGCACAACGCTACTTTAGACTCGTGGGTCTGATCTCTTTGCCCATGACTATAAGCCCATAGCGCATTGCCAAATATGGAAGGTATGAGTAATGCATGTGAGTACACCGGGATCAGGAATGTACTGTTCAACACCCCAGACGACCATACCTAGGTGGCTGTGTGTGGGGTGTTATGTGAGTACGCTGGGATCAGCAATGCACTGTTCAACACCCCCAGACGGCCATGCCCAGGTAGGTGGCTGTGTTGGGTGTTTACTGTACAAATTACGTCATTGCGCAATGGGCTTAGCCATGCATGAGTGTAGGAGTGTAGGAGGAGGAACCTACCCAAGTCCTCGTTTGTCGTGTCCAGTCTGCCCGTCTGCCTCCACCGGCTCTGCAATACCCTGAGCCGCTCTGCCCAGTCCCTTGCCAGCCGCCCAGCCCTGATCTCGCAGCACACGACCACCGAAACCCTGTGACATGTGAAAACACGGGTGCATGCACAGACACACACAGACACACACAGACACACACACACACACGAACAGCGGCCCTCATGACTTCCATCAAGCACCCTTCCTAACTAACTCCAGAAGAAAAGAGAATCAACATGATCAAGGGCATCGTTATTCTATTGCACTTGCCCCAATCTACACAGCATAGTACTTCAATTTTCAGAAATTTTATGTGCTCAAAAAGTAAGTTATGACAGCAAACGACCATTTGGTGAACAGTGAGTGACGTACGTAGCAAAGAGACAGTATTTGGAGTGCTTGAGTTGAGGTACTGTTTCCTAATGTGTAAACGGCTGCAGTGGAGTCTGCGAGTGATAAAACCGGAAAGTTTAACGACCAGAAAGTTTAATGTTTTTGTAATTTTGGCGTGATAACGTGCAGAAAGTTTAAAACGATGTTTGTACAACAGAAAGAACATGCATCGATGTATGCGCATCTTTACACAGACATCTTAAACCGGGTTCACGATAACGTTTCTTCAAATAACGAAAAAAATTGGTCCTTTTAAAAAACGTTAGACTTTGTGACACATTAAATTTACGGTTTTAGAGTGCGTTACCTTTGTCAGTTTGTCGAAACCCGTCTTGCCCCTCCAGTCGACTACATGTTTGCCATGACGTCGCTGTGTCTCCATTTCCATGTCCATGATGTCGTTCGCATCCTTTGTACCGCTATCTGAAAACAGAAAACGGGTGAATGAGTAGATGAACGCACAGAACAACAAACGTCAGCCAATGTAATAAGCCCATTGCGTAATGACGTAATTTGTACCATAAGCACCCCACACAGCCACCTGGGCACGGTCGTGGGGGTGTTGAACAGTGCATTGCTGATCCCAGTGTACTCACATGCATTACTCATACCTTCCATATCTGGCAATGCGCTATGGGTTTACATTCAAGTAGTTGCTCGACAGCATGTTACAAGGCGGAGGACGCACCGTGTTCGGAAGCAGTGCTCCTTACTACAACCTCCACGGTTGCCAGAGCCTCGGTCTTGCCACCATTTGAACCGTATGGGTGTTAGCTCTGGTTCTGACCCTCATTATACTAGGGAGTTGTGTGAGTGGAGGTTGTAGAAAGGGGCACTGTTTCCGAACACAGTGTGGGTCCTCCGCCTTGTAACATGCTGTCAACCTACAACATGTTTTCAACAAAACAAGGCGTATCCAATACAATATCCAAGTACTAGTAGATGCTGACAGGAGCTCACAAAAACAAAAACAACTTCTCGCGAAATCAACCGCAACGTCTCTACACGCACATACACACGTGCATGTGTGTGCATGCGATCATGCGCGTATACACACACATGCTCACAAACACACGGATGGACATGCATACACAGACAAACAAGCACACACCCACACCCACATACACACACACGTGCATACACGCACACACAGGCACATAGATGGCACACAACATGTAAATAAAATGTACACTCACTTGGTTCGTAGAAAATGGAGAGATCGACATCATATTCATCAGCTAAACGTTCATCCTCCTCTACAACAACAACAACAACAACAACAACAACGACAACAACAAAAAACATAACACAAACACAAACACAAATCAGGAATCGTGATTGTCGTTGCGAATCGCGAGACAATCACCAGTCCACAACTCCTTATTTGTGCATGTTTGCGCCTCGTGCGTCTAAAACCTGCTATGCGTACTGTACTACCGTACGCTGTATTTTCAGGATCCTGTACGGTTGACCACATCCACTCCTGATGAGTTTGAAGAGTGTGTTGCAGAAGATGAAACTATGATCACCGATGTCCAGCCAGAATGCACACCTTTTGGCATCGATTTTACAGCTGTTGTGAACACCAGGCCACTTGTTGCTCATGCTGACGAGTTCTGGGGCGTGGGGGGTCCTCTGACACCGGCTCAATTCTTATCCCTCCATTGTAATCTTATGTTTCCCATTTTCTTGATACTAATGTACATGATGACACAGAAGCACATGCTTCCACTGTGACCGTATGTTGCTCTCCCTGCCACAATGTGCCGCTCACTTCTGCTGTCATTATTGCTATGCGCAACTTGCACGGTCTGTTTCTAGTTTTCCTGAATCCCGGACACCAGGTGTTGGGCTGCTGCTGCTATGGCCAGTCTCCAAGTTCATAGTAATCACGACGGTCTAGTGCGTACGGCATGTTTCTAGACTGAGACAGAAGCACATGCTTCCACACTGTCAACTGTGCAAGCATCACAGAAGCTTGCGCCATAAGAAGTTTGACGGTGACTTGGCAAAGAATTCGGAGCAGAAGCCGAAGAACTCCACAACCTTGAACGTCGATGCTGCGCCCTTTCCGTCTGCAACTCACACCTTGACATAGACTTGTGGACATGTTACCATGCAGACGGCCCTTGCTACCATCCAAGACGAGTCAGGTCAAAGCCTTCAAGCTCGCCTTTTGTTCGATACTGGTTCCAGTCGAACTTACATCAGAGAATCCACTCGAGAATCCTTGGACATGCCGACAATTTGCGTCTCAGAAACAAGTCCGTCGCCCAGTTTCCCACTTGTACCCTATCGAAGTAGCTTGTGATGGCAGTCAAGTCTCTGGCACTCAGGAACCAGCTGCTACTCACAACGACGCGTCTGTCACACCGCCAGGCCACGCCGTGCTGCTGCTCAGAAATGCCAGAATATGATTCGCAGGCTGAGAGATAATGATGCACTGTGAGTTAGTTTAGTTTATAGGTACATTATTTTCTTTAAAGAAGGGCTGAGGCGTCCTGCAGCTTCATCTCTGAAAGGAATTCGGGTGGACACACCCATTCCCATAGCGCTGCACATCACATCCGAACCAGTTCCGTTATTTTTTACAACGTTTCGGCACTTGGCCACCGTCAGGTAATAACAATGAATACCGTGGAAGCCACACAAGAGCAGTATATATACGCAGAGTGTAGCGCCAAAAAAAGATGCGAATTATGTTACCTATTATTTTCTTTCTTTGTTCGTATCTCTTACCGTATTTCCTCGATTAATGGCCCATGCTCGAATAATAGACCATGCTCAAATAGTAGACCCTCCTAGAGGCCTCACTGAAAAATAGTAGACCATGCCCGAATAAGAGACCCGGTCTCTTATTTGAGCTCATCGCTTTGCGCATGCGCACTAAGAAAGCACGTGGTGGATCAAAAAAGGACGCGATTTAGGTTGCGCAACTACAATTTGTGTAGCGCCTAGTTGCTTTCTTTCATTATTTGAGCACGGTCCACTATATTTTCATCGGCACATCGCTGGAAATGGTGAATTTTTAACACGTCATAATAATAATAATTATTCCCGTAGCTATGCAGAAGACGTTACTTCAGTAACGTCTGGCGCTAGCCAGGGTCCACACAGCTTTAATTTGGTGTTTGTTTGTGTCACGCCTGGCGCTATCCGTATCTGACGGCAAAAAAGCATAGGATGTTATAAATTTTTCAATTCTCCTTTTTTTCAGGCATATCCTGGGATTCGAACCCGCACTATCGCCCTACATGCATTCCCCCCATACACTTCGCATTCATACCCATTCTTCCAAGTTGCGTTACGTTATTATCTTGCGTTTGAAAGCCCTATTTGAATATTGCGGGAAGCTGTATGTGGCCAGCTGTGTTTGATGGTACGGTACGGTACGGGAGACGGTGTCGTATTACCCTCGATCGTACCTGTCCCGTCCCTATCCCCTACCGTACCGTGCCATCAAAGACGGCTGGCCACAATGCATTTAACTCAAATAGGGCTTTCAAATGCAAGATCACAATGTGAAACAACTTGGAAGAATTAGTATGTATGCGAAGTGCATCGGGGGATGAATGCAGGGCGCGCGATAGTGCGGGTTCGAATCCCAGGTTATGTCTAAAAAAAAGGAATTTTTTAAAGAATTTATAACATCCCTATGCTTTTTTTTTGTCTAGGTCATCAAGGCAAAAAAGCATAGCGTAGGGCCCTGAGCTTCCAAGCTCTCTCGTATTTTTCGTAATAAGTATTCGCATGCAACGACGCAAATCCACACAATTCAGTAGACACTTCTTTTCTATCAAACGTTTTCTTTCCCTTCTCTTCAGGATAGTACAGGGAATGTTGTAAATTTGAAAAACACATAACTATATAGAGAATGAAAGAAAGAAAAAAGTCAACACTTCAACATAGGTGTTAAAATGATTAAAGTGTAAAAAACTCAAAAACAAACAGCTGCAAGTTGTAGACAAACACGTTGAACACATCAGGGAACAATTGTCACACTTTCACGAGGTGTGACACCAAACAACTGCAACGATAACATATTCTCCTTCTGTACACATAGTTCTGGATCTAGTTAACGAATATACAGAGCTTCTAACACAGCAAGATGTAACTTAGACCTTCCACGAGTCAAAATCGAAAAGATATCATCACTATACAACTTACGACAACTAGCACTGCCCGACAAATGACGCTTGATGGACGATGTCCGATTACTTAGCTCTGTCACCTTCGACGCCTCACGGGTGTTTCGCAGTGGCCACTCGTCAAGATGGCGGCAAATCCGAGAGTACAAAAATTTCGACTCTGCCTATGTGCGTGGCGGATGCGAATCTCGCACGTGCATGCAAAATCTAGCCTTCTGCAGAGCTGGGAAGAGCAAGTGTGTAGCCAGTGTAGGAACGACGACCTTTTCCGAGAGAGAATGTGGCTCTTTTCATCCCAACATTTTACTCGCCACGCTCTCCCTCCCAGCTTATTGATACGAGTATGTGCTACCGAGTAGAAGTCTCCATCTTCAGAGTAGGCCAGGCAGAATCGCAAGGTTGAAATACTTGCTCCCTTGGTTTTTTTGGTCCTTTGAGGTGTTGATGTGATCGTTGTGTACAACTCGAAGTGACAAACTTGAGACCCCCGCGCCACAAAAAACTAAGGCGCGCCACAAAGTTTCGTTTGGCTGTTCAATGAAAGGACGTATGGAAGCAGGGATAAAAACTATCGTGGCTGCCGGCAAAACTCCTAGTAATGTAATAAACGGGGGTGTGACTTTGGTAATTCCAAGGAGAATGTACGCACGGCCATTCCACAACGAAGACGAACTTCGAGCTCAAAAACACTCCGATTTTCAAACAAACGACGCAGGAACGAAGACATGGTCACAGTGTTCCCGTGTGGCCTTCAAAACACCTAATTTTACTTCGATAGCGGCTGGTTCAGGGCAAATTCAGACCCAATTCGACAGCGTCGTACCGCTCAGATTCGCCCAAAACACGAGGAAATGTACGGTAGATCCAAATGCGTACGCATTTTGCGTACGGGGACCACTGGCCAGAGTTCATGCACTGCAAACACCCGTGGCCTGCCGTTGTTCTCTTCCGTTAGGCTTGCCAGGCGTCGAAGGTGACAGAGCTAAGTAATCGGACACCGTCCATCAAGCGTCATTTGTCGGGCAGTGCTAGTTGTCGTAAGTTGTATAGTGATGATATCTTTTCGATTTTGACTCGTGGAAGGTCTAAGTTACATCTTGCTGTGTTAGAAGCTCTGTATATTCGTAAACTAGATCCAGAACTATGTGTACAGAAGGAGAATGTGTTATCGTTGCAGTTGTTTGGTGTCACACCTCGTGAAAGTGTGACAAGTGTTCCCTGATGTGTTCAACGTGTTTGTCTACAACTTGCAGCTGTTTGTTTTTGAGTTTTTTACACTTTAATCATTTTAACACCTATGTTGAAGTGTTGACTTTTTTCTTTCTTTCATTCTCTATATAGTTATGTGTTTTTCAAATTTACAACATTCCCTGTACTATCCTGAAGAGAAGGGAAAGAAAACGCTTGATAGAAAAGAAGTGTCTACTGAATTGTGTGGATTTGCGTCGTTGCATGCGAATACTTATTAACCCTTTAAGAGCCACAGGAAATTTTCAAAATTGTGCATTTTTTCGTGTTCTTTGGATCATAGCTTCAGTTCTACTCACTCAATCCTCACAATCTAGGGCTTCCTGGAAAGGTCTCCGCGAGAGGAAGAGAATGAGGTCGATCATGATAGCCAGCACACCGCCTATCCAGCGCTAGATCGCAGCGACAGTACGAAAAATGCCCCAAATGCGGCCAATTGCGTCCCGCTCCAGATATTTCATTTTACTCGATCGTGGAGTTCCAATTTTTTCGCTGTGTACTCTTGACAATATCAACAGTGAAACCCGTGCAAATTCGAGTAAGCCAGCTTGACGAAAAGTCTCAAAATTATCAATACTAAAGTCGCACTGCGCGCTTTTGAAATTGCCGCGATCGCGGCTCAACTTACGAGTGATTTATCTCAGGAACCGTTGCTCGCAGCGCTTCGCGGATTGTTTTTCCCGACAGGTGAGAGATTTCTCTTCGCCCTGGATATTTCGATCACTGGATTTGAGCGAGATTGGACTGAGTTACGATCTTTTGAAATTTTGCATTTGAATGCGTCGTTTACGACGCATTCAAGTATGGGGCGGCTCTTAAAGGGTTAAGAAACTGTTTTCCCACCGCCTCCAAACTACTGTTTGAATTATATTTTTGAACTTCTATATTATGACGTGTTAAAAATCCACCATTTCCAGCAATGTGCCGATGAAAATATAGTGGACCGTGCTCAAAAAATGGACCATGCCCAAATAAGAGACCGGGGGTCCAACCCTCTTCAAAAAACAAAAGACCGGGTATATTAATCGAGGAAATACGGTAATTTGCTAGATGCTATAATATTACCGTAAAATCCCGCCAGCCTACCTCCTCGTCGCTTCAGGTGGGGAGGGGCGGATGGGCGAGTCCTACTTGCCGCATTCAGTGCAACATGAAAAAGTACTCACCCTACGAAAACTGTTCGTGCATCTCGTGCACCGACCAAAGGTCAAGAGCCAGGAGTCGTACAGACCCGTCAAAACTCAGGGTTTGTGCGATCCCTGGTCAAGAGGGTACCTAGGGTGGGCACTGTTGCGTACATTTCCAACGGGGTCGAGCACGCGTCTGCAGTACAGTACGGCATCACAGACTGCGACAGAGTCATACGAGGATACATCCCTGACAAGAAGTCAGGGAGGGGCGGATAGGAGAGACGGGGCGCTCTGGCGGGATTTTACGGTATATAGGATTTTGGTCATATTTT
The DNA here is from genome assembly GCF_964019385.1 of Sycon ciliatum. Classification (NCBI taxonomy): domain Eukaryota; kingdom Metazoa; phylum Porifera; class Calcarea; order Leucosolenida; family Sycettidae; genus Sycon; species Sycon ciliatum. The sequence goes on from NC_088649.1 coordinate 33,568,783, forward strand.
TCAACTCGAAATGGGTGCGGCATGAGCATAGGAAAAAGTATGTGACCCATTCTTCCTTACATCTCAGGCTCATCTCCCTGCGCAATATTACTAAGGCCTATGCCCTATTTTTCGAATCCTCTATATAAGATTATTGGACCTTGTTTTATTCTTAAAACTGGTAGTTTCACAATGGCATGTGCGATATGTCGTCATGAAACCACCCCGTGCCACACCTGTAATGTTCTTCTGCACATTCACTGCTTCAGTCCTGTCCATGACAGCAGCTGAACAATGCTGCTCAAAGTTCCAATTCTTCCTGAAAATGGGTATATGAATCTAAAAAGTAAACATTCATCCCTCAGACATATTTACAACTTCTATGAAAACCACTATGCCGTTATTATGGGTCATGAATTTAGGGGTCAAACGGGTGTACCTTTGACTAACGAACGGGTAATTTTCTTAACGAGCGGGTTAACGGGTACTATTTAGCAGCCATATTAATTTAAGTTGTATCGAGGGTAGCCCAGGTAAGTATGTATTAGTGCCTATTTCACCTTCAGCTGCAAGTCCTATTACAAGATAAGCCTCGTTATAAGATAACTTTTTCGATGGCCCAGAGATCATCTACTAACGAGGGAGGACCTGTAGTACTGTAACGAAATTTTAGGTGCATTTTATTTCCGGTAAAAATTTCGGCACCGATGTTACCGAAAATAAAACACCACCGAAAATTTCTGCTTTTGCAATAACTGACATAGTGGATGATTGGGCGCCGGATAAGGGGCCATCCGTAAATATAGATATTTATTCCCGTAGCTATGCAGAAGACGTTACTTCAGTAACGTCTGGCGCTAGCCAGGGTCCACACAGCTTTAATTCCCGTAGCTATGCAGAAGACGTTACTTCAGTAACGTCTGGCGCTAGCCAGGGTCCACACAGCTTTAATTTGGTATTTGTGTGTTTGTGTGTTTGTTTGTTTGTTTGTTTGTGTCACGCCTGGCGCTATCCCGTATCTGTCCCGTACTGTACCGTACCAGCAAAGACAGCTGGCCATAATATTTTTGTTTGTTTGTGCCATCGACATGCCTGGCGCTATCCCATACCTGTCCCGTACCATCAAGAGTACGGTACCAACAAGAGAATGAGTATATATGCGAAGTGTATCGGGGGAATGCATTCAGTGCGGTAACATTTTGTGTGGATTTGTGTTCGAGGCCGAGATCCCACTAGCAGGCTGGCTGGGCCGCCTGTCGAACAGCCCGGGAATCGCATGTAGGCGGATAGCATAATAATTATAACGTTTATACAGTCATGTAGATGTATAGCAGGGAGTCATATTATGTAAACGACTCCCTGCTGTATGGGGAGATTTTCTGGAAAGAAATACGAAGTAGGGAGACGAGTAAATGCAATCAGAATGGATGTTAGTTGCCGTCAGTATAATAATAAGAAGAAGATAAACTCCCGTGATCGGCAGAGTCCGCGCCGGTCCCAGGAAACGTCAGGACAGACATCCCGTCGACTCCAGAACGCCCGTGATCGGCAGAGTCAGCGCCGGTCCCATAGCTATGCAGAAGACGTTACTTCAGTATCTCATTGAAACGTTTTTGCAATACAATGATGTGGCTAATCAAAGGAAAAAGCATTTCCATCAGTTCTAACAACATGCACGAGGAGCTAGGCAACAAAACATAGCGCAGGGCCCTGAGCTTCCAAGCTCTCTCGTTTGGTATTTGTTTGTGTGTCTGTTTGTTTGTGTCACGCCTGGCGCTATCCGTATCTGACGGCAAAAAAGCATAGGATGTTATAAATTTTTCAATTCTCCTATTTTTTCCAGGCATATCCTGGGATTTGAACCCGCACTATCGCCCTACATGCATTCCCCCATACACTTCGCATTCATACCCATTCTTCCAAGTTGCTTCACGTTATTATCTTGCGTTTGAAAGCCCTATTTGAATATTGCGGGCAGCTGTATGTGGCCAGCTGTGTTTGATGGTACGGTACGGTACGGGAGACGGTGTCGTATTACCCTCGATCGTACCTGTCCCGTACCTATCCCCTACCGTACCTTGCCATCAAAGACGGCTGGCCACAATGCATATTCAAATAGGGCTTTCAAATGCAAGATCACAATGTGAAACAACTTGGAAGAATTAGTATGTATGCGAAGTGTATCGGGGGATGCATGCAGGGCGCGCGATAGTGCGGGTTCGAATCCCAGGTTATGGCTTAAAAAAAAAGGATTATTTTTAAAGAATTTATAACATCCCTATGCTTTTTTTTGTGTCTTGGTCATCAAGGCAAAAAAGCATAGCGTAGGGCCCTGAGCTTCCAAGCTCTCTCGTTTAGAAACGAAAACTAGTCATTTCTCTTCAACCCCCCTCCCCCCCCCCCCCCCCCCCCCTTCTCCCTCAGAAACGAACACATACAAACGGTACATAGTATCGATATTTTTTTTCTTTTTTTCTGGACGTGCACACACACACGCAAACTGTGCATCGATATTTTTTTCGAGCAACGACCAGGTACTCAACCCCCTCCCCCTAAACGACTAGTTTTCGTTTCTAAATAAATATCGGTATTTACGGATGGCCCCTAACTAAGCGCTCTACGCACTGAGCACATGAATCACCGCTCACCTCCCTTCAGTTCATCCCAGTAGGCTGCATCAGTGTAAAACACAAGACCACTGCCTCCTTTCTCCCACTTTAGCTCAATTTCGTTCTCAAACAGACGCTCCTCGGTGCGACCCTGCATGCAGAACACACGCAAGAACATACAGAGCTGAGAGGTCGTGTGTGTATGTGGCTAGCTGGCTACACAGTATACTTGCGTGTAAAAAACACTCCATCCAGGTGTACATGTATGCTCTACTGCTGGTGATAAAACTCCTGACAAAACTCCACACGTGCACGCACACACACGTGCACGCACAAACACGTGCACGCACACACACACACACACACACACACACACACACACCTCAGACCGCAGACCTGCCCATCGCGGAAGCGATGATAGCAAACATGTGCTCACACACACACACACACACACACACACACACACACACACACACACACGCACGCACACACACAATTTTAATACAGCGCAAATAGGAGAATACTCGTAGCCATAGGATCAGTACTATCAGCTGTGCTGTCATTACAACCAGTTTGATAAGGTTTAACCAGAACGTTTTCTCGTGACTCTCTTCAGGGGCTGTGTTCAATTACGCACTTGATCGATTCATGAATGGAATCTCGCCGTTCGATTTCATGTCATGAGCTATGGAATCGGTTCGGAATCCATTCACCCTATTCACATGGGGTGATGTGAATAGCGCGAATCGATTCACGGGCATAATCGAATGGACTCAGTGGTTGCCATCACCCAAACACCTAAAATCCCCCGTCGCATCGCATACCTGTTTATCGACATCGTCGTGAAGGGCTTCGTAGCGATCCCACTCCTCTGCATCATGGTCGTCCTCTTCTCCAATCACCTCTTCTTCGGATGACACCTCGTCATGATTCTCCCTTGCACCACCAGCATCATCATCGACAACACGGCTGCCTACGTTGCTACTGTGTGTCGTGCGCGCAGACCTGGGCTTGGAGGGCGCTGCTGATACCTGTGAAGAGCAGAGAAGAAAAAGGAAATGAAACATTTTCAATGCAGGCAATGCAGGGGTGTAGCTGGTCCCCCTCAAGTTAGGGGCATGCACCCCTCAAGTTAGGGGCATGCACCCCTCAAGTTAGGGGGATGCACTTCCTCAAGTTAGGGGCATGCACCCCTCAAGTTAGGGGGATGCACCCCCTCAAGTTAGGGGGATGCACCCCCTCAAGTTAGGGGGATGCACCCCCTCAAGTTAGAGGGATGCATCCCCTCAAGTTAGGGGGATGCATCCCCTCAAGTAAGGGGGATGCACCCCCTCAAGTTAGGGGGATGCACCCCCTCAAGTTAGGGGGATGCACCCCCTCAAGTTAGGGGGATGCACCCCCTCAAGTTAGAGGGATGCATCCCCTCAAGTTAGAGGGATGCATCCTCTCAAGTTAGGGGGATGCACCCCCTCAAGTTAGGGACATGCACCGCCACTTCACATGTATCATACCAAGAGTATTATAAGGTTAGTTTGCTCTTGATCATACGTGTACGTGTAGGATGGCTGGGGCATGTCATCATGATCATTATGTGCATACTGAACCTAGGTGGAAATTTTAAGGAGGGTGTGCGTTTCAAATAATTCAAATTCGGTCCGAGTTTTGAGAAATTTCTTCGGAATACTGCTCAGGCAGTTCCTCGAGTTTTTCTCATATCTATAGATCCTCACCTTCGAGATGTTTTCATTTGCTGCAGCCAGGTTGCTGGCGACGGACGGTGATGGAGTGGTGACGTCCGTCGTCGTCATCTCCGCTTCCGCTACTGTTGCCGTTGTTGGTGTGGGTTGTGGCGCTGCTGCTGCTCTCGCCGTGCCCTCTCCTGGCGTGTCATCACACAGACGATGTCCGTCTGCTGTTGTCCAAACGCCACCGCCGTGCACAGCTCGCTGCTCGCCGGCGGCCGTGGTAGTGCCAATGGCCACGTCGTCGTAATCGCCATTGCCACCGCCGCTGCCGCATCCACTACTACCACCGCTACCAGCATTGGGCGTCACTCCAGACCGTGAACATGACGGCTTCTTCCCATACAGGGCGCTAGAGAGGGTGGTCGCGCGTGCTTTGAGCGTCGACGACGGCAGCAAATGTTCACCCTCACCACCATCACCACCACGGCGACGACGACGACTTTCCTCCGAGTACATGAAAGGAACGGAAGCGTAGCGGTGCGGTCGCTTCATTGTCGGGAAGTTCAGTCCCAGCTTGGTGATGAGGCGCGGCGGAAACTTACACCTCGCTATCAGGTCCATGAGGACTTCGTTGGGCGTACCCACATTACCGTTGGGTAGCACGGACGGAGGACGCAGCTCGGGCAGCTTTACCAGCTGCTCCAGGGCAAGCGCATCATCATCATCACCACCATCAACATCGTCACGAATGCCGCTATCATTACCGGCATTGTCGGTCATCGTACTGCTCTGCAATGCTGCTCTGCCCGGGTCGTGCGTGACTGTGGGTGTTACCATGGTGACATCATCCATACAGGTATTCTTGTCACCAGGGTATGATAACACAACACCGGAACTGCTTGCAGGGGAATTCCCTGTTCTAAAATTTGGACTAGGCCCAGATGAGCTTGATGTAGTGTCAGGGGCGGCATTGTCCGGTGCAGGACACACCGAGTGGCGTCCGCTCCCGACCTGCTGCTGCTGCCGCTGCCGTTGCTGCTGTGAGTCACTGCATGACAACGCACACTGGGTGTTGTGTGTGACTTCGCCGTGACTGCTGGGTGCCGGAGCGCATTCCACAGCAACACGATCTTCACCGATCAGCGCCGGTACGCTCTCAATGTGATCACCACACGCGATAGACTCCGACCGGCTACCAGCGCCACGAGCCCGAGAACCAACGTCTCGCTCATGTGAGGACGACTGCATCTCGTTATTCCCGGGATCATCACCGGCAACCGTCACGTCCGCTGTCGTTTGCTTGGTCTTGAGCTGTGAGATGTGAACGCGGCTCTTGCGGTACTTGCCCGCCTGATCAACCCAGAGCTTCTTGTCGTAGTTACGCAACAAGTCGACGAGATGCGACTGCTTCACACCAATCACACAACAGCATGTCGGTGGTGGTGCTGGTGACGAGGATGTTGCAGCAGCGGTGTTGTCGGTGGTGTTGCTGTCGGCGCTGGATGACGGCTGATCCTCCTGCAGGCGATGCGGATCACAAGACAATTACAAAAGCGGAGGATCATGGAATTGAAAGCAATACTCCCCTCTCTCCCCTGTTTGTGTCCGGGTCAAAACAATTAATCATGATTCCACTTGCCACAGGGTCCGGTAAAACCAGACTTTACTGTACATGTGCATGTGTGGTGATCACACACCGGCCATATTTGGGTACGGTGACCATACCCTCACGACTCTGCACTGCAGCTCCAGGTTTCTGGCAAATCTATTTATACAGTAACACGTGTACATCAGGAGCACATGAAACCCAAAGCGTGCAGCTTGGGGCTTTTTCTACTATGGGTGTCTGTCACGGCGAAATTCCACGATCACATCGTATTTGGTGCAGATCTGAGGCGGTAAGTGGTGCAGTGCGTACAACTGAGCTGCAGTTGGGCAGAAAGAGACCTGCTTGAATCCTGCTTGTACGCACTACATCACTAAAATGATGTAATCACGGAATTTCGCCGTGACAGCAACCCATCCGAGCTGCACACTCTGGTTTTCATGTACTCTTGCTGGATATGTACACCTACAGAAGGTGGAATGGGGGGTGGGCACGGACTCGTCTGACTACCTCATGCACAAACTCGGCAACATGATGCTGCACAACACTGCATGACCGGATTCGTGGGCTATTTCTCACTACAGCTAGATTTGAGCCACGCTGGGGCTTTCCGGGCAAGCTGCTGTTAGCCACTTGTTTGTTTGTTCGTGTTTATTTAACTTCGTACATTGAACGGCAACTGGGCCCAATAACATAAAGGCGAATATGGAACGAAAGAAGCAATGGAGGAAAGGAAATAAAAAGACAGGAACACTTACTGGTGTCCTGGTCGGCTTCAGTTCGGGACGGTGGCGATAATGGAAGCAGTGGAAGCCGCCTAGCTCGGTGATCTGCGAGAAGAACGCACGCAGATCGGCCGAGTGCAGGTCACTAGGAATGTTACCGACTACACAGTACACAGCTGGCGAGGAATCATCTCCAGAAACTGGCGCGGCGGCTACTTCCACAGCTGCCTGGGCCTTGCTCGGTTTGTACAGTCCACGCGCCGACATAGTGTAAATCTACGAGTGGACACTGAGGACAATGAAAGGCTCCCGACACTCCACAAGCAATCCACGACGGTAGTGGAGAACGAAGCACGAAATCAATGAGTTATCTTGTCAAACAGCACTGGGCAGTGGGCAAGCAATGGCACCACATACACATACACTTCCAGTAGATAGGGAAAGTACTGTCGAGCTTTGATCGGCAACTGTACATCAGGCCTGCTCTGGACACCATTTGCCAAGCGAGAACAAACAAAAATCAACTCTTCTCTATCGCCTCGCCATTGACAGGAAAACTAACTGGTCATGTCATTCAAAAATCACAGCTCGAGCCGCAAATGCAAGAAACAGAAAATCGTCTTTGCAACGACATTCGTAATGAAAGCTTGAGGACGCTACGAATAGCGCCATATTCTCCATGACAACGACGGAGCCAAGAGGGATTCGCGGCACGCGCACACCTCTCTTCGCCTTCGCCTTCATCATCATCCGTACTCGATCGTCGCATGTGTCGACCAAAGCTCTCTTGTGTTTGTTTTTGCAAAAAATCTCATCTTGAAGGATTGTTCCTGTCTCTCCTAGTACTTGTCCTAGAGCTGGTTTCTTTCTCTGTGGCTGCTACTTCCTTGTGAAAGAGCCGAGGGCAGTTTATTGAGCAAACATGGCCACCAAGGACTGGGTGCGGAATGCCGGCATGGAGCTGGACCTGGCCTGGGTCGAGTCGGCTCGCGTCAACATGCCAGCGGCGAACAGACGCGCGGCCACGCACAAGACGCGACGCTCGGTGAAGAAGGAGTGGCAGGCTGCGTGGCTGCTGCGCGCCGTGCAGTGCATCGATCTGACCACGCTGGACGGAGACGACACGCCTGGAAATGTCAAACGCCTCTGCTTCAAGGCCCAGACACCAGTGCGACAAGATTTGATCGAGCAACTTGGTATGGAGCACAAGAACATCACGTGTGGTGCCGTCTGTGTCTATTCGTCCAGAGTGGAGGACGCGGTGCGATCTCTCAAGGAGGCCGGATCCACGGTTAGTGATGCACGTACGTGCGCGCGCGTGTGTGTGTACGCGCACTCGTGTACAGTTGTGCGCGGCGCACCCGAGTATCCCTGTAGCCAGATGCATGTGCACATACGCACACATACTCACACTAGTAACCATTGTCATGTGCAACTTGCTAACTTCGGACACACACGCGCACACGGGGCACTCCGTGCACCCAATACACGCTGACACACGTGCAGCTACTAGTATGTGTAGGCCCGGCGGAATCGGTCTGGTTGCTCAGGCCATGGCCGGACCAACGTTTTGCCCACCAACGTGTGTCTACTGCTGAGGAGGTCATGTGTATACCCTCCATATCATAAAAAAACTGTATGAAAGTCATGTGTATACCCTCCATATCATACACAAACTGTATGAAAGTCATGTGTATACCCTCCATATCATACACAAACTGTATGAAAGTCATGTGACTACCCTCCATATCATACACAAACTGTATGAAAGTCATGTGACTACCCCGCTACATATCATACACAAACTGTATGAAAGACTAGGGTATGGCCGGACCAATCAAAAACTGCTTCCGCCGTTCCTGATGTGGGTTTGCAAGCTTGCACCCACATACATGCGCTTACACTGACACACGCACATACAAACATGCACACACACACGCACACACACCATTGGACCATTTGACGCCCATTGCCGGAGGCGATGATAGCGATGCTACAGCAGAAGCCATAGCAACTTGTGCTGGGATTGCACCATTCAACAGCTTTGCAAGGCTGAAGAATTGACCGCCACTATTCAGCCTGGTCCACACCGCACACTGATGTGTGTGCAGGAAAAAAGGAAAAAAGACCAAAAAGTAGGGATTCACTGGCCAGAAAAGCCACTTCTTAGCTGTGTGGTGTAGACCAGGCTGAATAGTGGCGAAACAGACGCGCACACACACGCGTGCGCGCGTGCACGTACACACACACACACATGCGCTTTACTCTTTTAGACATGCTACCATGAACTGGCTATGGCAGTATGCGTACCCCATGGGAGAAGGGGGGGGGGGGGGGGGGGGGGGAGATACTGTTAATCAATCATGTTTCGTAAACAAGTGACATTCGTAAACTGAGGAAAGGAACACTTTGCAGTAGGGGTTTAAAGTTGGCACTGAGATCCCGAGTTCGAGTACTCTGATTTTCTCCGATCGAATATTCGAGTATTCTTGATATCCTAAAAAATCGCGCACCAAGGGCCTTAAAATCACATGATACAACCCTGATTGAACCAATCGGCAGTCTTTTTCTCGAGTGTATTGGTTGGCGGGTCATTTGGGCTCTCTCTACTGGTGAACAAATGTTAACCACACAGTCTGCACATCAATATCTGCTGACTGCTGCTCTGAAACTGCAGACTTCTGTGGTAAATTCATGTACCATGTATGAGCGAGTACTCTGATTTATTCCGAGTACAGTTATATTTGAAAAATCCAAACGAGTATTCGAATATTCGGTATAATTGTTTCACCCCTACTTCGCAGTCATCTAACTTTCGTAAAGTCCCATCGATCGGGGGAGGGGGGGGGCTGCTACGTACATGTATACTGTACCGTGTTTTTGTAAGCGTTTTAATTTCGTAAGTGGCGGGAGCCTTACGGAATTTGCGACATTAAAATGACTTCGAAATATAATTTATTTGCAGTAGATCCAAAGCAGTTGGGACAATGATGGAGCTTTTGTTGTTTTGTTTCTCTTAGGTACCTATTGCATCTGTTGCCGCTGGATTTCCAGCTGGCCAGACACCAATGGAGCAACGCTTAGCTGAGATCCGTCAAGCCGTGGCGTTTGGTGCATCAGAGATTGACATTGTCATCACACGAACACACGTGCTGACTGGCAACTGGCAGGTAGGGAGAGTTGTACGTATGTCCGTCCCTGTGCGCACATGTGTGTGTGTGTGTGTGTGTGTGTGTGTGCCAGCTAGTCCGGTTGGTGGGTACACTTATGCCTGATTGTGTTGGGTCTGTTGCCAACAGGCTCGGCTGCTTGAAGGTGTATTGTTGTATCTGCCACCTTTGTTGGTTTCAGGGTTCGTATACTTTCTATTTGAAGTATACATACCTGTTAACCATGGACTGCTTCTGGCTAGATTAACTCTTGTGTAATCAATGATGCTAGTGACGCTTAGATCAGATCCACTCTGATTTAGCCACCCACACTAGTAGCAAGTATTACCTTCACTGGGGGCAGGGGTAACTGCAGTTGGATCCCTGGACGGATACCCTGATGCCGTCAATCCTTTTTCTGCACCTTGTCCTCACCCACTTACTGAGGTGTGGTGAGCCCATAAGTGGGATCATTTTCAAGTCCACCCAGAGTTTTGGGGATTTCAGGGGGTGTCGGCCGTTGGGCGGTTCAATAGCCAGTTGAGTCATCTTTCCAAGATTCCTTTTGAGTCTCTCTCCCCTCTTCCGGGGAGACCCACGTGACCAGTTTTGGCAGTGAGCAACAAGTACAAGTGTGTGTGTGTGTGTGTGTGTTTGTGTGTGTGCATATGGGAAGGGCATGTCTGCGTGTGTGTGTCCGTGTGTTTCCGTGTGTCGGCCACGCCGTACTTGTTCCCGATGATCGGAGAAGAGCTGCTGTGTTTGAGCTCCTGATCAATGGGAGTTGTAAACTGTTGCGAGTTAAGTACTCAAGCTGATGACTATTATGTGGTTCGTTGTAAACTCACAAAATAAGGTGGAGCAAGGCTTTACTGAGACTTGAGTTTCACGCTTGCGCTATCATCAGGCAAAACTCTTTCTCTTATCAAACGGGGCGGGGGGATGATTTCTGTCCTTTTCGGCGTTAAGCACTATGTGAGTAGAGGGCTGATCCTACTGTGTTGTGTGTTCTTGTGTGTTGTACATAGGCACTGTATGATGAGGTGAAGGCTATGCGTGAAGCATGCGGCGATGCACATCTCAAGACCATCCTGGCTACTGGTCAACTGGGAACTCTTACCAACGTCTACAAGGTGAGCTGGCGGGCTGTGCACGCGCGCGTGTGTGTGTGTGTGTGTGTGTGTGTGTGTGTGTGTGTGAGTATGTCCGTATGTGTATCTGTGTGTGCATGTGCATCGGTGAGTACGTTTATGCCAGTACAGCAGTGATACTATTGTATCTGTGTATCACATTCGTTGTACATTCCCGAGGCAAGAGAAACACTGGAATCGGCTAGTGCACCGCCTGTACTACACCTGCTGGTTTCGCCGAGGAATGTCGTCATGATATCATCAGTTGTTCCTGCTCTCTCTCTCTCTCTCTCTCTCTCTCTCTCTCTCTCTCTCTCTCTCTCTCTCTCTCTCTCTCTCTCTCTCTCTCTCTCTCTCTCTCTCTCTCTCCTGCTTCTTTTTCTACACACTTCATTGGAGTTGGAATGCTTGTGTTTGAGGTTAATACTGCAGCCTGTCGACATAGAAATCCGTTGAGAAGTGAAGCGGCCGCGAGCACTGCTGGTCCATGTTTATACTGTATACTGTGTACTGTACGTGAACTGCAGCGTGTGTACTACGTGCTAAGTCAGTAGAGCGAGATTCGCAGAAAGCATGTTTGCGATGCGGTATGCGACGGCCGCGAAACCGGGAAATCCCCGAATCGTGTCCATCTCGCAGTCCACGCAACCGCCGCAACTGGGCCATCGCAGAAGTTGAGCTTGGCTCATAACGGTACCAGGCCCCGGGTAATTCGCTCAATGACCACGACATTGGCAACGTGATGGTCACCTGTGACGTGACGTGTTCATTTCAAGTCGACGAATCCTTGCCATCAGCGGAGGGTTCTATGGTGTAATGGTTAGCACTCTGGACTCTGAATCCAGCGATCCGAGTTCAAATCTCGGTAGAACCTGACTTTTTCCCCATTTTCCTCTTTTTTTCTCCTTTTTCGGTTCTGTGTGAACCAAACGAAATAGTGGTAGGGATGCCAGCGATGATTTTATAAAGGCTGTTTGTTCCTCTCACTGGAGCATGCCAGTTACTACATGTAGTACGTATAGATTGCACCGAGCGTGGAACTCTGTATTGTAACTTACATTTCCCTCCCTCCCTGCCGTGTGACGGGCTCCAACTTAGGGGTCGTCGCAAAAGTTTTCTGTCGTCCCTGAAACGAACATCGTTCATTTCGTACTTGGACCCCCTCCCCTCCCTCTGAAACGAACACAGCTTGCTATGCTGGACGACGAAAATCGCATGCATGTAGTACATGTCATATGTACAGTGTCGGTCGACTTGCGATTTTGGCTCGCACCCCCTCCCTCCCCCCCCCCCCCCCCAACGAATCATGTTCGTTTCAGGGACGACGAAAAACTTTTGCGAAGACCCCTTAACAGTGTTGAGCACTCTTCGATCGGTGTGTGTGTGTGTGGGGGGGGGGGGGGGGGGGAGATCTGCTTGTGTATTACTAATCACATGCTGTATGTTAGGCTGTGTTTGTGTGTGTGTCTACTTGGTAGAGTAGAGTAGAGCTGAAAGAGCGAAGACAGTACTGTCAGTCGACAAAGTTTCGGCCCATTCGAATTTCGGCCTCTCAGGGCTGAAACCCATTTCGGCCGCATCAAATGTTCGGCCTGTACTGCTGCCGCCTGTATACACTGTCACACTGAACCTTGCAAGACAAAATTTCGGCCGCAACAAATTTTGGGCCAAACATGGCCAGGCCAACCGAAAATAGCCGAAAATAAATATACGCCGGATATTTGTTGACTTGCAGTGGATCGTAGTTTGCGAACTCAGATTCTACCCAAACCTGTAGATCAATAACGAACCCCCGCTTAGACTCCCGTTTTGTTGCCTGTTCTCTGTGTGTACGTTGTGGCATTGCTTGTAGGCGAGCGGGGTAAAAAAAAATTAGCACTCGAAGGCGTCGCACGCCCTAATTTCCTAAATACAAGTCGAACTGCTGGGTTTTTTTGTGAACGCCTGAGCACACGTGTGGGCACGCATGATCCGCACGTGTACCGCGTCCACGTGCCAGTTGTGAAGACAGCGTTAAACTCTCGTTTTTCTGCCTGTTCTCTCTCTCTCCCTCTCTCTCTCTCTCTCCCTCTCCCTCTCCCTCTCTCTCTCTCTCTCTCTCTCTCTCTCTCTCTCTCTCTCTCTCTCTCTCTCTCTGTGTGTGTGTGTCCGCTGTCCTCATTGCTCTGTAGGCGAGTGTTGTGAGCATGATGGCTGGCTCCGACGTCATCAAGACCAGCACTGGTAAGGAGGGTGTCAACGCCACGTTTCCCGTCGCCCTGGTCATGCTGCGCGCCATACGCGAGTACTTCCAGCGCACCGGCTACCGCGTGGGATTCAAGCCCGCCGGCGGAATCCGCTCGGCCAAGGACGCACTCAGGTCAGTGCCTGTTGCATGGGTATTCTTGTGTGATACTTTAGAACGTTAAGGAAACTTCAATTCTCAACTCCAAACTCCAAAAACGGTCTCTTCACTGCGATTCGAATTTTAAAATATTAAAATTTGCATTACACCAAATTTTCGGGCCTGGCCCATCATCAGTGTAATGAGCCTCTAGACTGGCTAAATTTAGCACTGTCTCCAACCAAGGTCACTGGTTCAACTGCTGGTGGTGACAGTCAACTTTTTCTCCCGACTTCTCCCGTTGTTTTCACCTTTCCCTTAAAACCAATGAAAATTTTGGCGGTGGTGAGATTTTAGCGATTTTAGCAAAAGAGGTGCATTGGCTAAAGTTTAGTCTCGCCGATCGAAAGTCTGGTTGGGTTCTGCATAGACTATGACTGTGCTTCACAAGGTGTGAAACTTCATGTTGCCGCTCAACAAACAGCCCATCCATCGCCTTCGTTGTTTCGTGTGTACTGCATGCTCTGCACGTTTGTGTATCGAGCACTCTTGTCAAGCTGTCTTGGCCAGCGCTGTGTGGTCACATTTTATGTGTGTCGATGAAAAATCAGGCCAAAATCCAAACTTATTAAATTTTGACAGATGTGCAGTAAACTGTTCTTAAAGTACTGTAAGACATGTAATTTTCGGTGTAACTTCAATTTCGGTGATTTCGGTAGAGAAACCAGTCACCTAAATTTAAATTACACCTAAAAGGCACTAGAGTATGCACTGTATGTGGAGGGAACGCTGGTCACCTAATTCTAAATTACACCTGAAACCTGGCAGGTCCCTGGCACAGAAATTTTAATGCACCTAAAATTACATGTTTTACAGTACTGCCAGATTCTGTTTGAGTGTTTAAGTTGAGGGGCCCTAATGGGCAGTAACAGAAACAGTAGCGGAAAAATGCGTACTAGTTTGTGCGTGAAGTGTGTGGGTTACAGTGAGGGCTGCATCCCACCAGCCTGTGCAGAGTCACAGGAAGTGTGAGTTTCAAAGTCTGAAGAAAATGTTGAACCGTCTCTGCTGGGATGACGACTACACCTTAGCTCAGTGGTTAGAGAATTGCTGGTCTCAAGCGAAGGTCCCTGGTTCGAGTCCTGGTGGTGACAGTCAATTTTTCTACCGACTTTTCCCTTTTCCATTCCCTCAACTGGTGAAAAAAGTAGGGGAAAAAAGGAAATTTTGTTTTTGACCGTGATGCATGGCGTGTGGCGTGTTCTAAACGCTTTGTGCCTGTTCTTCTTTCGGCCCTGTGCAGCTGGCTAGCGCTGATGAAGGAGGAGCTGGGTGACGAATGGACGCGACCAGAGCTGTTCCGTATCGGTGCCTCGTCGCTACTCGGCGACATTGAGCGTCAGCTGTTCCACCACTGCACGGGGCGCTACGCCGCCGCTTACCAGATGCCCATGTCTTGACTAGGCTCACCGCAGGCGGCAGCGACCGGCGGGGATATTGGCCCCGGGTCGGGCCCCGATCGCCCGGTCCCAGCCGCCAACCGGATGCTTCCCCAGGTCGAGGGCAGTGCAGTACAGCTGCCGGCTGCCAATACTGTAGATAATCAATCAGTTGCCCATGGCAACGACGATGGCGATGACAGCGATGTCCAGGACGAGTTCGTGCTTGCTAGCAGGCGTATCTTCTGGAAGTAGGGATTTCCCCCAGTTTAGCTTATCGGAGAACTAACCAACATTGTTGTATTCCCCATGTGCATATTGCCCTGTAGCATGTGGATTTTAATTTTCTGATTGAAGTTCGTTGTTACCTTTTTTACTTGAATTTCTTGCTAGTTTTTAGCTTTATTTTTTAACGTTTTATATTACTATCGTTAGTGTGCTGGAGTTGTACATAATCTAGTATGCCGCGTCGTGGTGTCCTGTCAGGATCGATATTGAACTGGCACAGCCTCTCAGTACATCCATTCTGGGTTTTTTGGAGTCTGGCTTCCCACTGGTGGTGAGGCTTTGACTGTGTGTGTGTGGGGGGGGGGGGAGGGGATCAACGACTGAAACAAGAGTCTTGTGTAGCACGTTTCATTGTAGCATGTCTTCTAACCGTCCCCAGATATCGAGGTGGTAAACCGAACACTAATATCTCGCATGATATACTATTATACCGTTCAGTGAAGCCTGTCAAGGCGACCACCTGTCCCAGAAGACCACTGCAACCAGGATCAAGGGATGCTATTTCCAGTCAAATGACCCTGGATATAAGGAGACCACCTGGCAACAGAGACCACATGCCCTATCATGTTGTACTCGTAGACCGGTAGATGAACTACATCACGCAGTACAATCATACATGATCTATGTATGGATTGATGCGTGCATTCCACGAACGGCTCTCCGGGCCGAGTCTCCGGATCTCGCGAAGACCGTGCCGTGTCGACATGTCCTGCATGCATGCTGGAAACCAGGCCTCAGGGAGCCCAGGACTCCCTGCTGGAAACTACACAGACAGACTCAGTACTGAGTCAGTAGACCATGGTAGACAGTAGAGTAGACCATGGTCAGCCTGATCAGGCTGATTATTACCCTGATTACTGTGATCAGTGATGGTAGACCTACACTACACTGCTAGTGCTACACTAGTCACTATGCGCTACTGCATCGTGCTGGTTGGACGCTTGCACTACGCTTCGACAGTTTACTGCCATGCCGCTACACACTCACACACACGTGCACGAAGGCACATGCACATGTACGTGTAGATTGTGGGCGCGGCGCACGCGGGCGACCTTTCTCGCTTTCAAATCCGCACGCCACGTGCTGCTGCTAATTATTATTATTTTCGGAGTCCTGCGTACAAAAAGGCTCTGGTCGTGCTGAGAGTTTGTTTTGTAGTTGGGAATGTCCTTTGGTGTGTGCTAACCCCAGTGTTTGGTAGTAGTCAAGCTGATGAGCCCGCGGCGCGTCGTGTCTCTTCGCACAGCACATAATTGAGTAACAATTTATTGGAGCAGAGAGAAGGGCGCGCTAGCTAGCGCACTGCAGGAATTTTCAGACGAGATAGCCCACTGAGATACAAGCACAGCGGGCGACACGTGGTGAGCGACAGAAGGCTGAGCGAGCACGGCAGGTAAGGCGAACACTTACACTTACAGTGTAGTGAAGAATTGCTGATGCCGGCTGGGCTGTAAGTGCAGGTGGGCATTGGCGAGAGCTGGTACTCACCTGGGGCCTTCCCCATCATTATCATAGCTAAGTGCGTGTAGTCATGTCCTAGCGATCGGATCATGTGCTTTTTGTTGAACGCCCTCTTGAGGCTCTTCTCCCCATCACCCACCCTCGAAATCAAATGAATCACTGCTTGTCGGGCCAATTATTAATTTTAGTAATCAACAGATCAGAGGCGTTCTTCTTTTCGTCTGCAGTGGTCAACACTTGCAGACCCCGGCCACAGTGTGCTTACGTATAGTGTGTGCATTTACATTTTTACAATGAAACTGTCCGTATGATTGCTGTGTGCAGTGCACTAGTGGGTGGTAGAGGCCAAAGGTTATGCCAAGACCGTCGCACATGGTTCAAAGGTACCACTTTGATCCAAGTTGGTCCACCTGATGCATCCAGGGAAGCGATTAAAACTTGATCATGCACTTGTAGTACATCAGGGGCGTCGGACACGGTACGGTCACCACTATTTGCCCCGAGTACCCTGTGAATCAATAAAATGCACTGATTTGGGCTCTAATAAATTTCTATAATTTTCGGCTCAGCAACCCCTCCCCAGGAGTAAACTGTACTTCAGATGGCTGACTGACCACACTAAAAATACTAAAATACCTTCCGACACCCCTGTACATACATATACATGTAGACCAGCCAGGCCACTGCCTACAAGTACAAGTGAGCTAGTACAAGTGAGCTAGTACAAGTGGCACTACAACCTACAACCTACCAGTAGTACTTGCCAGCTGTTGGACGTGTAAGCCTAAAGAAGAAGTGACCATGCTGGTGCCAGGCTACTTTGAAGACCGCAAACAGGTAACAGGTGCTCCCCCCCCCCCCCCAAAAAACCCCACTCCCCCCCCCCCCCAACCCCACCCCCTGTACTTAGTCTTTGTGACTTTTATCAACTTTCTAAGGGGTTGTCGCAAACGTTTTTTTTTTGTCGTACCTGAAACGAACATTCGTTGGGGGGGGGGGGGGGGTGCGAGTCAAAATCGCAATTCGACCGACACTGTACATATGACATGTACATGCATGCGATTTTCGTCGTCCAGCATAGCAAGCTGTGTTCGTTTCAGAGGGAGGGGAGGGGGTTCGAGTTCGAAATGAATAATGTTCGTATCAGGGACTACAAACGCTTTTGCGACGACCCCCAAGGAGCTATTGCGCTGTAGTCATCAAGCAATCTGCTTGAACAACAGTACTTCAAGGCAAAGGCAAAGCGGTTTTGGGGGTTTTCACGAAATGGCCACAAACCATCATGGTGCAAATGCCGGCACGACAGTACAGCCTGGAGGCACATAGTGATGGCAATCAAAGCAGTGGACGCGGCGGGGCAGAAGCAGCTAAACCGACCGAGGAGGGTCTACATATAGGTATCAACACTACTCTTGTACGCCAAACAGTAAAAAAAACCCTGCTAAAAATAATGAAAACAAAATGAACAGGAGTTTTAGGGCACGCTAGGGATAATGTTGACCAGATTCAAGTAGTAGTAACTTCCCCTCGAAGACTTCCTAGAATCGGCTTGAACTGCTTTGCAAGTTAGGAACAGTTATTCTATTCTTAAGTTCATGTCATTCGTATCATTACTTTTCAAGTCGAACACAGTGGTGATTGAAGCCGCAGCAAGCAAGTCCTTATAATATACAGCACTTTGGCGGTCAGTCCTTCGAAACGTAATTGAGCAGTAATGGTAGGAAAGGCCTAGTCGAAACTATAATCATTGCTTCTGTGCTTGGTGTGCTGGTTTGCTTGCTTCCACCCAAGAATCTATTTGATTACTACATATAACTCTCCGCCTCGTAATCCGTTGTGCTGTTCATGTTCTGCAGGTCAGCAAAGACACGCTAAGTCACGCTAAGACCCGCTAAGATCCGAGAGGCATTGTCCAGGATAGCGTTGATCAAACATGGATGTGGTGAATATCACCTACACTGGTGCCTGTGCCCTGCCCACGGTTTCACCGCTATGTGCCAAGCTGGAGGGCTACTGGCAGCAGGAGTGGGAGGCTAAGAAAGGTACGCGTATGTAAAAAAGAATGGAAAAAATGACAAATAGGGATTCACTGGCCAGAAAAAGCCACTTCAATCAGCTGTGTGGTGGATACCAGGCTAAAAATTAGTGGCGGTCAATTCATCAGCCTTGCAAGCTGTTGAATGGTGAAATCCGAGCACAAGTTGCTATGTCCAACATAGCGTGTTCACTATCATCGCTCCCGCGATGGGCATGAGTATGAGTATGTGCATGTGTGTGTGTAAATATCTCCAACTTGCCTTCATAACAGCCTTGCACATCAGTAAAAAAATGTTTTATGATAAGGTAACTTAGGTTGTCGGAAATTCCTAGTTTCCAAGTACACCATGAGGTAGTCCTCCGATGCCACTGCTTGTAGTGCGTTTCTTATTGCTCCTGTGTGTGTGTGTGTGTGCGTGTGTGTCACTGTGTGTGGGGGTGGGTGTGTGTGTTTGTGTGTGGGTGGGGGGGGGGGGGGGGGGGGGCGTGCGTGCGTGCGCGCGTGCGTGTGTGTGTGTGTGTGCATGTTTGTGTACGTGCGTTTATGTGTGTTTACTTGTATGTTCTAATGCAGATGCCAGGGTGGCTGATTGGGCTCTGATGGACTCGCCTCTTCCCACTCTCCTCCTCACGTTAGCGTATCTCGTCTTTGTACGGCTGGTTCCCGTAATGATGGAGAAGCGCAAGGCGTTTGAGCTTCGCACATCAATGGCCGTCTATAATCTCGCAATGGTCATCTTCAATCTTTACATGATGCTAGAGGTAAGGTCTGTTTAATAATAATCCCCAAACAATAAGAGGACAGAGAAAGTGTTTTAACTCCGAGTTTCACGCACTAAGCGATCATCAGAAAACAGAAACGGAAACCGAAACAGAAAACTGTTTTCTGATGATCGCTAAGTGAGTGAAACTCGGAGTTAAATTCCTTTCTCTGTCCTCTTATTACTGTTTGACCTGGCTCTGCCTCTCGGTATTGAGCACTCTCTTGGACAGCCTGGAACCTCTCTGTTTTAATAATAATCCCCTACAGATAGCCATGTTTCCCAGAAAAAGGACTCACTTCAGGCTCTTTACGAACATCTTGAAAGTATTTTTTTGGTTTCACAAGTCTACTTTCACGCCTTCTCAGCAGGTGAAATGCAGGCAAAGGGAAAGGAACAAGAACGGTGGATTAAGTCGCATTCTTGTCTCAGAGAAACTTTCGACGGAGAGGCGCCGTTCGTCATTGTCCTTCCTATCTTTCTTAGTCCTTTTTTTTCCTTTCTCTGTCTGATCGGAGGGATTGTGTTATTCGTAAAAGAAGAAATAAATCTGTTGATGATGTTTATCCAGAATTTTGCGTTCTTGAGCGGAGGTGAGAGCTGGGTGGATGGTGAGGTCAATTGATTTCGAATCCTGTTGGATGATGTCAAGCTGATCTGTTGGATGATGTCAAGCTATTCTGTTTGAAGTTGCAGTGAAATCTGTCTAAGAGGACTGCTCGATGGACCTTGCAAATGTGCTCCGCGAGCGCAGGTGGTCTCTGTTGCCAGGTGGTCTCTGCATCCAGGGTCATTTGACTGGAAATAGCACCCCCTGGTCCTACTGGTTGAAGTGGTCCTCTAGGTAGGGCAAGTTCAAACAATAATATGAGGATGAAAAAACGTGTTGTTACTCCGAGTTTCACGCACTAAGCGATCATCAGAAAACCGATTTTTCTGATGATCGCTTAGTGAGTGAAACTCGGAGTAAAAACACTTTTCTCATCCTCTTATTATTGTTTGAACTAGCTCTGCCTTTCGGTATTGAGCACTCTAGCTATTGGACAGCCTGGACCTCTCTGTGTTTATAGGACAGGTAGTCAACATATCGGAGTGCTGGCCTGGACCTACCGCTTCCTGTGCTTCACTCTGGGCTGAGTGGATCCGAAAGTCTTGATTTGCCGTTAGATGTTGAATTTTGACGTCATCCCATTCAAGCTCTTACCGGGTGGGCCAGTCAGGTTCTGGTCGTCTTCTACAAGTGTGTTGGGCCGTGTATGTCGGAACATCTTAGTAGCCAGTGCAGGCTGTCGTAATAAAACGACTCATCCGTGTTCCATTCCCGTGCATGGTACATGCATGGTGCGACGGCACAATGACAGCTGTCGCAAATCACACTGAGTATTACACGTGTTTTTTGGTGATTCCTGGTTAGCTGCTAGCTTTTCCCTACTCGAAGTTGTTGCCGCCGCGAAATCTGGGGGTTTGTGTTCGTCCTGGCGAAAACCGTGTTTTGATCCGTTGAGGGAGACGGGAGATACAGTGCGAAGACGTACGATCTGTCCGAGAATCGGCGAAGAAGAAAGCTTCGCAGACTACCCGTAGTGGTTGGGAACAGAATGGAACATATACCAGTCGATGCCTGTCATGGTAGGGATGACTGCTACGAAGTTTTAGCCCCATGCTCCCCAGCGCTTTTTAGCGCCCGACGATAATTACCAAATTTCATCGATTTTCCATGTGGATCAAAGCATAGTCTCCTCAATCTTCTCCAGTCGAGCAGAGTCTGGACGCTACAATGTCGAGACGCGAAAAGAGAACATGCATGAACACACAGGAGCATCACATGCAGCTGCATTCTGCCTTGACGAAGCTGAGAACAACACCAGCACCACGCATTTGGAAGACATTTCGAAGAAGACGAAGAACTACATATCCGCGTTCAAAAAAGCCTCTGTACTGTACTGCGTGTGTGCATGCATGCGCGAAGCGGTCCGCGGATCAACTTCGTTCAAAAATCATTGTGCCACACGGGTTGTATGATTTGTGTGCGATCATGGTCTTTCTTCTTGACAAACAAAAGTGAAGTTTTTCGATCTTCAAATCGCCATAGCGTCCTTGTCATGACTCCAAATCAGCTGAAACTTTGCAGGAGGAATGAAAATGCCATGCTGAATCGATTGCTACCATTTTCGAAGGGGTTCCTTGAAAAATAAAATTTAGCCTGCACTGGCTAATCTTAGCTGCTCTTGGATTGGATTGGATTGGTTTATTTAATGTCGATGAACAAACAGGCAGTGTTGCCTTATTTCATGAGATCGACTACAGGCACACAAATATAAGGAAAAAGGAAAAGAACTCAGATGGTGAGCCAAGGAAACATTTGTAACATGAAATTGGGGGCACAAGTTATGCGATCGAGTCCACTATAACTAAACCAGATCTGGCTGTTCAAAATCTGGTTTAGTTGGTGGACTCGATCGCATAACTTGTGCCCACAATTTCCATGTTACAAAAAAGAAAAGATTGGAAGAAAAAAAGGGGAACACTGTAGCTGCTCTGTGTTTGATGTGCAGACCACCCGGCACTAGGCAGGGTTCCACCGGGTCCCAACATGTTTAAATCAGCTCCACCGCGGGCAAAGACGACTGTTGGGAGTCGCTGTTTTCTTGTTCTTGCTCCGATGTTGTTTGTTGTGCTCTTGTTTTCCTTGCCTGTATAATTGTCTTGTTAGTGATCATTGCGTGGTCTGTGCACTGTTTGTACCCGCAGTTCTATGGCTCTACTCGGCACCTCTCCAATCGTTTCTGCTTACCCATCGACTACAGCAACGACCCGCAAGCTGTGAGAGTAAGTAGGCCGCAACGCATGCGCCTCTTCATCCCCACAGTACATCTGATAAAGCAGGCAGAGTGTTGCTAGCAGTGTACAGAGCGTTGCTAGCAGTGCACAGAGCGTTGCTAGCAGTGCACAGAGTGTTGCTAGAAGTGCACAGAGTGTTGCTAGCAGTGCACAGAGCGTTGCTAGCAGTGCACAGAGCGTTGCTAGCAGTGCATTGAGCGTTGCTAGCAGTGCACAGAGTGTTGCTAGCAGTGCACAGAGTGTTGCTAGCAGTGCACAGAGCGTTGCTAGCAGTGCACAGAGTGTTGCTAGCAGTGCACAGAGTGTTGCTAGCAGTGCACAGAGTGTTGCTAGCAGTGCACAGAGTGTTGCTAGCAGTGCACAGAGTGTTGCTAGCAGTGCACAGAGCGTTGCTAGCAGTGCACAGAGCGTTGCTAGCAGTGCACAGAGCGTTGCTAGCAGTGCACAGAGTGTTGCTAGCAGTGCACAGAGCGTTGCTAGCAGTGCACAGAGCGTTGCTAGCAGTGCACAGAGCGTTGCTAGCAGTGCACAGAGCGTTGCTAGCAGTGCACAGAGCGTTGCTAGCAGTGCACAGAGCGTTGCTAGCAGTGCACAGAGTGTTGCTAGCAGTGCACAGAGCGTTGCTAGCAGTGCACAGAGCGTTGCTAGCAGTGCACAGAGCGTTGCTAGCAGTGCACAGAGCGTTGCTAGCAGTGCACAGAGCGTTGCTAGCAGTGCACAGAGCGTTGCTAGCAGTGCACAGAGCGTTGCTAGCAGTGCACAG
The DNA here is from genome assembly GCF_964019385.1 of Sycon ciliatum. Classification (NCBI taxonomy): domain Eukaryota; kingdom Metazoa; phylum Porifera; class Calcarea; order Leucosolenida; family Sycettidae; genus Sycon; species Sycon ciliatum. The sequence continues at coordinate 33,591,579 of NC_088649.1, forward strand.
AGCGTTGCTAGCAGTGCACAGAGCGTTGCTAGCAGTGCACAGAGCGTTGCTAGCAGTGCACAGAGCGTTGCTAGCAGTGCACAGAGCGTTGCTAGCAGTGCACAGAGCGTTGCTAGAAGTGCACAGAACGTTGCTAGCAGTGCACAGAGCGTTGCTAGAAGTGCACAGAGCGTTGCTAGCAGTGCACAGAGCGTTGCTAGCAGTGCACAGAGTGTTGCTAGCAGTGCACAGAGCGTTGCTAGAAGTGCACAGAACGTTGCTAGCAGTGCACAGAGCGTTGCTAGAAGTGCACAGAGCGTTGCTAGCAGTGCACAGAGCGTTGCTAGCAGTGCACAGAGCGTTGCTAGCAGTGCACAGAGCGTTGCTAGCAGTGCACAGAGCGTTGCTAGAAGTGCACAGAGCGTTGCTAGAAGTGCACAGAGCGTTGCTAGAAGTGCACAGAACGTTGCTAGCAGTGTACAGAGTGTTGCTAGCAGTGCACAGAGCGTTGCTAGCAGTGCACAGAGCGTTGCTAGCAGTGCACAGAGCGTTGCTAGCAGTGCATTGTACAAAACAAGTAATTGGGCACCCTGTAAGAAGACCTTAGGGTCTGTTGAGAATGCCCAAGTAAAAATAATAATAAATACACTACAATACAAATGTAATAGAGAGGTTGCGGGTTACGATTCCTGTGCCAAAATCCGTACAGGCGCTACGGATTGTTTCGAGGCGTGCTTCATACGATTTTCGGCACGGAGAATCCGTGTGGACTGGCTTTCATACGTACCATGTTTCGTGTGGATATTTTGCGTCATCGAGTGCAGAAAGGTTTCCATACTCTGGAACAGTTCACTACTTGAAAACGACGTGTGACAAATTCGTAACGCCTCTACAGATTATACCATGGAAAGTCGTACTCTGGACTTCCTCTATTCCGAGGGACAATCATCAGACTTGTGTACAAAACCTGTTGATGTAATGGACATGACACTCGAATTTGAAATTTTGAAAATTGAAAATTTGAAATTTGGAATCATTATCCTAAGCGGAACTAAGAGTGCTGAACACTGTCAGGTGGAGACCGACCGTACATACATTTGGGAGAGAGGAAAATTATAGTGTTTTTGAAAGATTTTTTTATTATTTCACCTTCCCGTGACCAGGGAACATAGGACAATATGGAGAGGGGGGGGGGGGGGGGGGGCGATAGCCAGCCATGGCAGTTTCAACTCCGTGCTTCACGCTCTGTGCGATCTTCAGAAGACTGGTGTGCTGGTAGCGGGGGACCCGAATGTGTAGAGGACCGGCTCGTATGAGCTTCTCTTGGCACGTGTGTTACCAGCATGCAGACATTATCATCTATACCAAACAAAGGTGATGGCTTCGCCGCTGGTATGTTCACCTACGCGTGTCCTTCCTTGCCGTTACTCGGAGTTTAGTGTCTGAAAATAGAACACTTATCAGACGTATTGCTTGTTTTAATTTGCACGTATTCATGCATGTCTATGTTCTTCTGCAGCTGGCGCACGTATGCTGGTACTACTACATATCAAAGCTGCTGGAATTTACCGACACGGTAAGCCCCGTCATGCATGCAGTCATGTTGTTGCTGCTGTCCAACACGCAACACATCATCGCCTACGCGCCGGCGATACGTGCGTGTGTATCCGTATAGAGGTTATGTGAAGACCGTATTGTTCGGAGTGTAAGCCACACTGGAGAATAAACTGTACCCAGATTTGTGTTGTCACGAAATACAGACATCTAGCCTGATTATCATCGTTGATTCGACCATTGCAGTGTAAGAGAGTCTCAGACCATTGCAGTGTAAGACTTTGGCCCAAAGTTTGGGTGAATTGCTCGGGTTTAAAGTATGGCTTAAACTCCAGAACGCGACTGTACATCAAGAGCCTGAGATGCTTTGGCAAAGTCGCGCTGCACTAGCGACTTGTGCTGTATACACAGCGCTGCACTAGCGACTTGTGCTGTACATACAGCGCTGCACCAGCGACTTATGCTGTATGCGCAGCGCCCATACGCGAATCCGCTGACTCACGCAGTATACTCCGCGCCCATAAGCAGTGCCGCTGACTCGCCCAACGAGATCATTCTCCTCGCATCAATAGGATGGACCGGAGGTGGATTGCACTCTTTCTAGATCTACAAGGCATCCACTTCGTCCTCTTCTGGTTTTCTCAGATACAATAAAACCTGGTGTAAGCGACCTCTGTGTTTAGCGACCACCTGCTCTTAACGACCGTTTTTCCATGCACCGACAGTTCTACACAGACACTGTGGGACCTGGTTCTAAAGACCACCTGGCTTTAACGACCGCTTTTTCTTGCACCGTGGGGTGTTCACTTAAACCAGGTTTCACTGTATACTCTCTTTTGACACGGGTGATCTCTACAATTGTGTAAAGAATCTAACTAAAGACAGATGGTCTTAAAAAGCAGGTGGCCTCCCAAGACAGGTTTTTGGTGCTTGCATGGTCACATATTTCCCACAGGTGATGTTTATTCTGCGTAAGAAGAATGGCCAGGTGACGTTCCTTCATGTCTACCACCATAGTACGATGTTCATGCTATGGTACATTGGTGTCAAGTGGGTGGCTGGTGGATTGTGTAAGTGCGTGTTTTCTCCATGTCTTTCTCTCTCTCTGTCTCTGTCTCCCTCTAAGTCTCTGTCTCTGTCTATCTCTAAGTCTCTATCTCTGTCTCTCTTTCTCTCTGTCTCTCTCTGTCTCTCTCTCTATCTTCTCTCTCTTTCTCTCTGTCTCTCTCTCTGTCTCTCTCTCTGTCTCTCTCTCTCTCTCTCTCTCTCTCTCTCTCTCTCTCTCTCTCTCTCTCTCTCTCTCTCTCTCTCTCTCTCTCCTCTCTCTCTCTCTCTCTCTCTCTCTTCTCTCTCTCTCTCTCTCTCTCTCTCTCTCTCTCTCTCTCTCTCTCTGCCTCTCTCTCTCTCTCTCTCTCTCTCTCTCTCTCTCTCTCTCTCTCTCTCTCTCTCTCTCTCTCTCTCTCTCTCTCTCTCTCTCTCTCTCTCTCTCTCTCTCTCTCTCTCTCTCTCTCTCTCTCTCTCTCTCTCTCTCTCTCTCTCTCTCTCTCTCTCTCTCTCTCTCTCTCTCTCTCTCTCTCTCTCTCTCTCTCTCTCTCTCTCTCTCTCACCTCTATATGTTTATCCGGTTATCCATTCTCCCCTGTATTTCCAGGTCCAATGTTTCTTTCCAGTTGCAGTTGCTATTGCTTTCAGCAATTCCATGCGGTTCACTTTAGAATGAGTGATTGTGCAGAAGCAGCAGCTCATGCACACCAATTCTGATTGTCCTCTTGATATTGTCATCACAGATCAATACAGTTTTATGCAACTCAGACCCTTTCACTTGTCTGTGTGTGTGTGTGTGTGTGTGTGTGTGTGTGTGTTTGTGTGTGTGTGTGTGTGTGTGTGTGTGTGTCTGAGTCCTTCACGAGGCTTTGCAAGCCCGCGAGTGGAGCAAACTACCGCACGAAGACGACGACTTGGAACGACTCTGAGCATTGGCTCATGGAATGTTCGCCCTGCTGCGGAGAGTGATGGGCCAGTTCAAGTGGCAGCCGTGAGAGGAATCGTTTCCGATGATAAGCCAAATCCACAGCTGCCAGAAATGGCTCTCTCGAACATGGTCCCTGAGTCCCTGACCTAGTACTTCTCTCTCAGCGGACTGCCGTCGCTCGTCGTTCCATATTGTCGGCCCCGCAAGGGGACACGTGACCGTAATGGCAGTGTGTACCATGACATGGCCATGACATGTGTGTGTGTGTGTGTGTGTGTGTGTGTGTGTGTGTGTTTGTGTGTGTGTATTCATCAGCCTTGCAAGCTGTTGAATGGTGTAATCCCAGCACAAGTTGCTATGTCTAACATAGCTGTTCTCTATCATCGCTTCTGCGATGGACAGGTCTGAAGTCTGAGGTGTGTGTGTGTGTGCAGGCGTTTTTTGCATGTTTGTTTGTGGGTCTACATTATGACTGTATGTTTTGTTGCGCGGTTTGGTTTTGTTTGGTTTGTGCAGCGTGGTTTGGTGCCTGCTTGAACTGTGGCATCCACGTGATCATGTATCTGTACTACTTCCTGGCTGGCCTGGGCCCAGGGTTCCGCAAGTACCTCTGGTGGAAGAAGTACATGACTACATTCCAACTGGTAAGGACACTCAAATTATTGTTTGTGATTATGTTTGTGTTTGTGTTGGGGTGATCCTTCTCTGTCGGTTGTCTGCTAGCCTACCTTCCTACTACCCTGTCTGGGTTTCATACTATGCAATCAGTATCAAAGTGCACAATTTAACCTGATTGCAGCGCCACTGTTGAGATCTCTGGTCAATTGAGTTGCTCCCAGTTCATCGCCAAGACGTTCCTTCATCCCCTGTGTCTTGTTTTTCTGTCATTCTTCACATGTTTTTCCGTAGGGATGTGTACATAGTAAAAAAGTAAATGAACAGAGAAAAACGGTGTACAGTATAAGAAAATAACCAGTGGAGCCTTGGAAATACTACTACACCGGAGACCAGCCAAAGTGATCTGATTGTGTCATGGTGTGTTTGTGCACACCATTTGCGAATGTGGAGTGTGCGTGTGTGTTTGTATATATGTGTGTGTGTGTGTGTGTGTGTGTGTGTGTGTGTGTGCGTGCACGTGTGGGTCTGCGTGTCTTTGCCCGCGCTTCTCAACGTGTGCGCACGTGTGCACGGGTGCCGTATTTGCAGACTCAGTTCTTCATCTGCCTCGTGCACGGCATCTACTCCTTCTACAATCGCTGCGACTTCCCTTTCGGCATCCAGATAGCATACTGTATCTACATATCTAGCCATGTTGCGTTGTTTGGAAACTTCTACAAAAAGGCCTATCTGAAGAAGACACCGCAATCAGCCACCGCAAAACAGAATGGGGTCAAGACAGAATGATGCCTTCTGCGGTCGGGAGTGGTGCCGTGGCCCGATGCCAATGGCGCTTCTCTCGCTTTATCTCTCTCTCGTTTTCTCTTTCTCTCCCCCCCCCCCCCTTCTCTCTCTCACTCACCCCATCTCTCCCCAATGTTCCCAGTCCTCATCGGAAAACATCTCGAACTCTTTGCTAGAATTACCTAACATATTCCTATACTCATGTACTATTTCTGGTCAACGCAATAGATGTAATTTTTTCTGGTTAGAACAGGCGACGCAGAGACAAAAACAACGTCTT
>NC_088649.1:33596964-33631964 GCF_964019385.1 Sycon ciliatum
ACCCCCCACCCCCTCTCTCCCATCCCTTTGTTTATCCCCCGGACGGTGCTCAGCATATAACAATACACACTCTTCTTTGCGATTCGTCACCACTAGGATATTTTCGACTCATTCGACTACTCCCATTCCCTCACCTTATCTTGTTCCCTTGCAGCTGCTGTTGAACATCAACTTCTCGTCACGAACGACCTCCATGGATGTGCAGCGCAATCTGGAGGCAAACGTTGAGAAGAGAACAAAGGATTCGTTTGGCCCTCCACCCGGCAAGAGATTGATAGTCTTCATTGATGACATGAATATGCCTCAGGTATGTCTACATTCGGCAGAGCTGGTATTGGAGTGCTGGTGGTTGAAGTCCTTTGAAGAACGTTTATGTGATATGAAGCCCCTCTCTCTCTCTCTCTCTCTCTCTCTCTCTCTCTCTCTCTCTCTCTCTCTCTCTCTCTCTCTCTCTCTCCCTCCTCTCTCTCTCTCTCTCTCTCTCTCTCTCTCTCTCTCTCTCTCTCTCTCTCTCTCTCTCTCTCTCTCTCTCTCTCTCTCTCTCTCTCTCTCTCTCTCCCTCCCTCTCTCTCTCTCTCCCTCTCCCAGGTGGACACATACGGCACCCAACAACCGGTTGCTCTGCTAAAACTACTGTTAGAGCGTGGTGGTATGTTTGACCGTGGAAAAGATCTTTCTTGGAAGTTCCTGCGAGATATCGGCTACATTGCCGCCATGGGAAAGGTAAGAATAGCTAAAACATGTATCCACTTACCTCTGTGTTGGCATGTGTGCATGTATACATGTACAGTGCTGGGAACTGAAATCTGAACCCCCACCCCCCCCCCCCCCCCCTAGCGGTGCGCTAGCCGCGTTAGCGATTCGTACGAGACGCTAGGGGGTCGGATTTCAGTTTCAGTTCCCAGCGCTGTACGTGCATGTGGCATAGGGTGTGCGAGTGCACACGTGTGTGTACTAGTTTGTCTGATGTACACATACGCAAGTTCTGTTTCTATACGTGCTCCCTCCGTGAAACTCATCATCATTCTCTGTCTTTCTCCTCACTGCCCATCTGCAGCCCGGTGGAGGTCGTAACGAGGTTGACCCGCGTTTCATCTCGCTGTTCAGTACCTACAACATTACATTCCCGTCGCAGCTGAGTCTGCATCACATCTTCTGCTCCATACTGAAGGGGCACACCAAGCCGTTTGCCAAGTCAGTACACGATCTCAGTGAGAAACTCACCACGGCGACCATGGATCTGTACGCTAAGATCGTACGTGATCTCCCACCGACACCCAGCAAGTGAGTATAGTAGAACAGGTTCGGGTCCAGAAATCTCTACGGGAGAGGGTCCAGAAATCTCTACGGGAGAGGGTCCAGTTTAGCCCAAACTGAATAGCTGATATAGTCAACTTTGCGTATAACGACACTCGGCCGGGCGTCAGAAAAGTGTCGTTATTCGTGAAGTGTCGTTATACCCAAAGTCCCATTATATGTATACAGGTAGATGGGGCTTTGCTCTGGGCATGGGAATCAGGCGCGTGCCCCGTATGGGTTCCTGGGTGCCCGGAACCCCCCCCCCTTTTTTTCGCTCAAAATGCAGGATTTTGCTTCATTTTTTGAAAATTTTCAGTTGTACATTTGGTGAAATTTAGGGGGTTCCGGGGAATTGTTTGTGACTCACAACATACTCAATCTGTGGACAGAACTGTTTCGTCCTCTGTGGACTCGCCAGCGCAGCACAGAGAAAACGAGGCCGAACCTGATAGGAATGAACACGCCAGTTTCCATTTGTGTTTGCCTGGCTTTGCTCTCTTGGCGTTTACACCTCTGAGATTCTGCTATCGAAACCCATCGAAACCTGGCTGAATCTGGTTTTGTCCGTGTATGTGCATGGCTTCATTGGCACTTTCCAACGGTGAGATTTGCCTAGGATCGAGTCAAAACCCGGCTGTGAATCTGGTTTTTCCCTGTGTATCTGCCAGGTTTCACTACATTTTTAACTTGCGAGATTTGTCGCGCATCACTCACGGACTGTGCTTGACAACTCCGTCTTGTTTCGAGAAACCAGCCATGTATGTCAGATGTTGGCGCAATGAAGGTATGCGCATCTTCTTTGATCGCCTCACCACGGAGAAAGACAAAGCTCTGGTTCAGGTTAGTCCAAAGGAGTCTAGACGGAGAGAGAGAGTGTGTTTGTGTGTGTGTGGGGGGGGGGGGGGGGGGGAGGGCTGCGTGCGCGCGCGTGTGTGTGCGTGTGTGCGTGCGTGCATTTCCCTTCCATACCCCTTTGGTTCGGAGCATCTTCCTATTCTACCCATGGTCCTTGTCATGCTGCACCCAATCTACTCCATCCACTCCCATACAAAGTCTATCTCTCTGACGTCATAAATCCGGCCATTTTGGGCTGATTGGCAAGAATTTTTAAATTTTTGGAAAATTTCGGATATTTCACAAAAGCACGACAGAGTCACCAGTCGTGGCCAGGCACAACTGGTGACTCGTGGCCAGGCACAGGGGACATGGATACATGGATGTGGTTACAGTCCATTCAGAAAAAGATGGGCCCTGGCTCTGGCGAGCTCCCGTATTTGGCGATTTTTCGTGATTTCATTGTACACAGTGCAGTGCTGCGAAATTTGAACTTTGAAAAAGAGTCCAAAAAGGGGACCTGAACTGGGGTTCGAACCCCACAATGCACTGTTGCAGGCAGGGTCAAACGGCCTGGATTTTGATGGTTTTTTCCAATTCAATGCTTCTGGGGCAAAACCTGGCTGATATCCTATTCTTGTTATGGCTTGCTTTTTGGACAAATAGACTTCAGAAACATAATTGGAAGAGGATTCCATAGGGGATTGCAGAAAAAAATTCTAAAAAAACTCAAAGTTTGACCCATTTATGGCCAAAAGCTAGAAGTCCATCTTTTTCTGAATGGACTGTAGTGGGGTTTCACGCCACTTGTGCCGGTGGTTGTGAGACTTGTCCCCACACTCACACCGTTAGGCGCTGCATCTGCCGCTAGCGTTTACCGGGTGTTAGCGGCCGTCGTGAGTTCTCTCTCGGAACGAACAAGATAATTTATTCCAGGTGGTGACAGTCAATTTTTTTCTTCAGACTTTTCCCTCTTTCATTCCCTCAACTTATGGATCAATTTATAGTAAGGCTGTGTTTACATGAAGCGTTTCAACCCGGGTTGAGTTCGACCCGGGTCAGATTTCAACCCGCCATGTGCACAAAGTGAATGGCGCGTTTACATGACGCATTGCGCTTGACCCGGGTTGAAATTTCGCCCCGGGTTGATTTCAACCCTCCCCCCAAGGGGAGGGTTGAAATCAACCCGGGTCAAGAAAATCGTACAAACGTACTTCTGTGCGTATCTCGCGCCAGGTTTGAACAGCGCTGCAGATGCAAATTTCGCGCGAAAGGATTCACGTGACTATACGGAACTGTAGAAGTGGACTTTTGGCGGCATATCAGTATTTGACCCGGGTCAACTGTCTTCATGTAAACGCTCACCTCTTTTGTCTATCGTACAGACTTTCAACCCGGGCTGAACTCGACCCGGGTTGAAATTTCTCATGTAAACACAGCCTTAAGAAAAAGAACCAAAAAACTACAAGTTTAGCTATAATATCCACTAACACCACCAGTTACTAAACAATCAGCTCATGTGATAACATTGTACGACACTGACCATCTGACCATCCGAGTCCATTTATGGATAATTCAAGTTTTTTTATTTATTTTAATAAAAAAATATTTTTATCCACGTCTGTCTTTGGCCAGGGTCATATCGAGTCAATCCTGTCGGAGTACTTCCCGTCGCATCAAGAGGAGGTGCTGAAGGATCCTATTCTCTTCGGAGACTTTTCTGCTGCAGGTGCTGCCGATCCTAACCAACCTAGACTCTACAAGGCTGTAGCTGACTACGAGACAGCCAAGAAAGTCTTCGAATCGGTGAGCGCCTGTACCCGTCATACATGTGTGTGTGTGTGTGTGTGTGTGTGTGTGTGTGTGCGCGTGTGCGTGCGTGTGTGTGTGTGTGCTTGTGTGCGTTTGTGTGTGCGTGTGTGCGTGTGTGTGTTAGCACATGATTGTTGCAGTAGCTGTACATATGGAAACTTCTCAGCCAAGAAGACATATCTAGTTATCGGTGTTGAACGTTTTCCTTCTCCTTTTGTCATCACCTTATCAGATGGTATATTTAACTGCCTGCTCTGTCTGTGTGTATGTCTGCCTGCCTGCCTGTCTGTCTGTCTATCTGTCTGTCTGTCTGTCTGCTCTGTATGTCTGTCTGTCTATCCGCCCGTCCGTCCGTCCGTCTATCCATCTGCTTGTCTGTCGGTCCATCCACCCGTCTGTCCGTCCATCCATCCATCCGTCTGTCTGTCTGTCCGTCCATCCACCTCTGTCTGTGTTACCACCACCGTACCTACGGCCCACCACGGCAAACAGCAACTTGAAGAGCATAACTTCGACAACCCACCCATGAACCTGGTCCTGTTTGACGATGCCCTGGAGCACTTGACACGTATCCACCGTGTGATACGCATGGACGAAGGCCACTGCCTCCTGGTTGGTGTGGGCGGCTCCGGAAAGCAGAGCTTGACTAAATTGGCCGCGTTCACGGCCGGGTGTGAGGTGAGTAACGTCTGGGTGTGATGTTAGTAACATCTGGGTGTGAGGTGCAAGCCACGCAGGAGTCCATTGCAGGACAAGAAAAAAAGACTGATTTATTTACATCGAGCATGCACGTATAAAATACGGACGGGAGAGAGACAGTATGGAGAGAGACAGTATGGAGAGAGACAGTACGGAGAGAGACAGTACGGAGAGAGACAGTATAGAGGGAGACAGTATGGAGAGAGACAGTATGGAGAGAGACAGTATGGAGAGAGACAGTATGGAGAGAGACAGTACGGAGAGAGACAGTACGGAGAGAGACAATGCTGCGACAAACACTGTGCATTACAGACACACTGTTGTGCTTGTTTGGCATTGTCATTGTCACAAACATAGCGAAAACGTTAATACTCTATAAGCAGAAATATTCGTCTGGAATTTAATTTCGTCTTTTTCGTCCTAGGAACTTTTGGACTAAATTAAATGCCGGACTAATGTCGATTTGTCCAGCTTTTCTATACACCCTTATGATCCATGGACGAAGTTTTCAACCGGACAAACTCCCTTTCTCATAACTAAACTTTTTCGTTCCGTGAAAATTATCGATAATTCCGGATGGCCCCTTAGGAAGGTGTAATATAGTACCTGTAGCAGTTTCTCCATTGCGTATCATGTTTGTGACCTGTAGGTATTTGAGATAACTCTCAGCCGTGGCTATGGAGAGCCCGAGTTCCGTGAAGACCTCAAAGTGCTCTATAACAAACTGGGTTTGGAGAACAAGAAAGTCGTCTTCCTCTTCACGGATGCGCACGTCGCACAGGAAGGTATGTGTTCGCGCGCGCGCGCATGTGTGTGTGTGTGTGTGTGTGTGTGTGTGTGTGTGCGTGCGTGTGTGTGTGTGTGTGTGTGTGTGTGTGTGTGTGTATGGTGTATGTGTGTGTATGCATGTAGGACGTTTTATACTTCCTGTTTTCCTTCTAGTTGTCTATCTTTCTCCATTTGTCATGCTGTCTGTTTGTCCATCTGTCTCTCTTCTTTGTCTATCTTCTACATCTTTCTCCATGTCTCTGTCTGTCTGTCTGTCTGTCTGTTTGCTCTCGGACGTATCATGCACATGTGTACGTACATGTCTTGATGCCATTGTTGTGCGTGCGTGTGTGCGTGTGTGTGTGTGTGTGTGTGTGTGTGTGTGTGTGTGTGTGTGTGTGTGTGAGTGTGTGTGTGCATGCGTGTGTGTTCTTGTTTTGGTGCAGGATTCCTGGAATTGATCAACAACATGTTGACATCAGGAATGGTACCAGCATTGTTTGCCGACGATGAAAAAGACAGTCTGCTAAATCAGGTACACCCCCCCCCCTCCCCCTCCCCTCCCCCTCCCCTCCCCTCCCCCTCCCCTCCCACTCCCCCTCCCCTCCCCCTCCCCCTCCCCTCCCTCCTCTTGACAAAGCTGCCCCAATCCTGACACCGTTCCTATTTTGGTAAATGTCCGTAGCTCAGAGCAGACGTGTGGGTATTTAGGGTGGCGACTGTTCATGCTGACCAGTTCGATATCAAACCCAGGAGTAGTTGATGTTTCTGGTATGTTGTTACTGCTGGGGGGGGGGGGGGGGGGTACAACTTTTCGAGTATAATTTTCGGGCAATGCCCATTTTTGAGCTCGTGCGTTCCGTGTGTGCGTGGGGGAGGATGCTGTACAGCATATGATTCTGGTGTGTTTGTATATCTGTCTATCTGTGCATGCATTTGTGTATGTCCATATCCATCTATCCGTTGTGCACACAGACACGTGACGAAGCAATGAAGGCCGGATCCAGCCCGGCCCGAGAGAGTATCTGGTCGTATTTCGTCAAGAAATGCGCTAACAACCTTCACATTGTGCTGGCAATGTCTCCGTCGGGTGACACACTGCGTACGCGCTGTCGTAACTTTCCCGGTCTGGTTAGCAACACGGTTATCGACTGGTTCATGCCATGGCCCAAACAGGCGCTGCACGCCGTCGCGTCCGTCTTTCTGGGTGATGTAAGTGCTCTGTGTGTGTGTGTGTGTGTGTGTGTGTGTGCGTGCGCGTGTGCGTGCGTGTGTGATTGTACTCATCTGAATACAAGAATTTATTTAGTTTGAGTGCTCATGAAAAACCCCAGAGTGAATACTTGAGTGATGTTGACTATTTCTTCGTTCCAGAATAACGTACCTGTAGTGACGGACATTAAAGCACATGTGCCTATATCCGGGCACCCTCACACAGAAGCACATGGGCATACCGTATATTCTCTATTACAGTCAACTTCGCTAATAACGACTTCGGATATAACGACAATTCGCGAATAACGACAGCATTTCCATGCCCAGAGCAAAGTCCCATCTGACTGTATACATTTAACTTCGGATATAACGACTATCTGAATAACGACAATTCGCGAATAGCGACATGATTTTAGTGCCCCGAGGTCATATTCACTGCTTGAATAACGACTTTCTGGCTTTTTGACAGCTATTTCAAGTACCTGTCAAGTGTCATGCAGAAGTACCAGAACCCGTGGCGATGGATAAGGCACACATACATGTACAAGAAGATACAGCCAGGGGGGGGGGGGGGGGTGCTTTTTCTTTTTTCTTTTCTTCAAAATAGTTGGAATGATCAGCACACCTATGTTGTACATGATTGCACATTAATCTTCATACATGTACATGAACATGTCCCTGCAGATGGCTCCAAAAGGTTAATTTTTCAATATATTTCCCTTGGATATTGACTTTATTGTTCCTTTCAATTGCAATACGAAAGTAAAGTACAAATTGACGTAGAGCATGAAAAGAGCTTCATTTCGATATGCATGTCATACTATACAAAATATGGGTTCACATACATTCAAATGGGACTTCGGATATAACGACACTTCGCGAATAAGGACACTTTTCTGATGCCCCGCCGAATGTCGTTATTCGCAAAGTTGACTGTATAAGCACAGGTCTCCATCACTAGCACAGCCTCTAATACTAGCACACCGTGAGCACCTTTCGAAACATTATAAGCACAGTCTCTATTATTAGCACGGTCTTGGTGGAAATCAATGCTGCATGCATGATATCCAGCATGTATTTCTTCTTGCTCCGTATGGATGTATTGATTGAAAAAATATAAGCGCGGTCTCCAATATAAGCGCGGGGGGGGGGGGGGGGGGTCTCCAATGTAAGCACGGGGTAGAGGGGTGTTGAAAAATATAAGCACGGCGCTTATAATAGAGAATATACGGTATAAGTGAACCCAATCCCGCGACACACTGACACCACCATTGTACCATATTTACTGGATTTAGTGTGCAATTTGCAAATTCCACACTGGTAACTTGATTACAACCGTATGCTCCTATAATTATGTGACACCAATCGACCTTCAAAAAATTTCCAATTTGTCAAAACTCGCTAATAAGCGCATGGGCTTTTGTGGGTCACTAAAGTACTATTTTTCTAGTTTGTAAAGTTTCGCCATGCAAGACCATGCAAGACCATGCAAGACCATGTTCGAGTACTCTTCAGAACGAGTACCCGCTTGTAAAAATAAGTCGAGCTCATGTTGTTGTGTCTGTCCAAGTCTCCGTTTGCCTACTTGCCTGTCAATCTTTCCCAACTCTCTCTCTCTCTCTCTCTCTCTCTCTCTCTCTCTCTCTCTCTCTTCACACGCACAGTGTACGCACATCGATAGCGAGACGCTAAAGGAATCCATCGTGGCACACGTAGTGTTTGTTCACATGTCCGTTGGCGAGAACAGCGACATGTTCCTGCGCAAGCTACGCCGGGTCAACTGTGTCACACCGAAGAACTACCTGGACTTCATCAACACCTACATGAGACTGCTGGATGAGAAGAAAAAGAAAGTTTCCGATCAGGTCTGGATCATGCACACATTGCCTCAAAGTGTTTTTTGTTTTTCTCGGTGTGTTGAGGGATTGCGAGTAGTATGTATGCGTACGCACGTGTGTGCATGTGCATGAGCATGTGTACGTGTATGTGCGTACATATTCTTCACTTTGCACAGCACTCTTGTTCAAACTTCAAACATATCTGGCTCTAGATCAGTAGGTAGGCAGTAGCTTTCGGCATTATCAAAAGAGCAATTCCACCTCCACCTCCACATGCGCTCTCTGGGGGCTTTGCATTAACAGAGGCTGTAGGCTTGTGGAAATTCACTAGCTGTCAATTAGAGCAGGCTGCACAAGGTGAACGCCTACTCAACGATCTACAAGAGGAGATCCAAGGCATGGTAGCTGAGACCCAATAGTCTGATGTCTGATGTCTGAGTTTAATCTTTGTTCTCCTGCTTTCCCTCTTACTTTAAAAACACTCTCCACCCTGCTGCTCGCTCTACTCCACTGCACACCGCCGGCAGTCGTCTCGTCTTACAAGCGGCTTGCAGAAGCTAAACGACGCCGCCGAGGCCATAAGCGAGATGGGAAAGAAGCTGGCTGTTCAGCAGGTCGCTGTCAAGGAGAAGACCCAGGCCTGTGAAACACTGCTCGAGGAGATCGTGCAGCGCAAAGGCCTGGCCGAGGAGAAGCAGCAAGTGGCCATTGCTAAGAGCGCCGAGATTGAGGAGCAGAATAAGGTCATTGCCGTGGAAAAGGTGAGACTCGGCTGGACGTGTAAAAAATAAAAAATATGTATAAAGTAAAGTTTGTGCGTTCGTGTTACAACCGGCTATACATTTGTAGTGGGAAACACAACCAGCTTAGCTTGGTGAAAATCTTTTGTCCGTACACGAAGAAATTTTAATGCGTTGGTTTGCATGGCTTGGTTGTTCACTCTCGCACGAACTCTGTGCTCTTGTGCTGACAAGAAGCTGGTTGCGTGTTAGTTTGACTGTGGGCTTTAGGGACTGTGCAGTAGTACTAGCTGTTTGGCTATCGTGTGTGTGTGTGTGTGTGTGTACATGTGTGTATGTGTGTGTGTGTGTGTGTGTGTGTGTGTGTGTGTGTGTGTGTGTGTGTGTGTGTGTGTGTGTGTGTGTGTCACATATGGTGCAGTGGTATGTGCAGCGATTTCCAATCGATAGATTGCGGGTTCGATTCCCGACGATTATGGTCACACACGTCTTTCTTCTCTTTCTCAGACTCTTCCTGACTTTTCTTTCATTCTCCTGGGTGGTTACCAACAGCCAGTGCATGCCGGAGTATGTGGTGTGATGTGTGTGCGGGAAAAAAAAAAAAAAAAAATGAAAAATGAAAAAGACCAAAAAAGGGATTCACTGGCCAGAAAATGTCACTCCAAATAGCTGTATGGTGTAGACCAGGCTGAATAGTGACGGTCAATTCTTCAGCCTTGCAAGCTGTTGAATGGTGTAATCCCAGCACAAGTTGCTATGGCTTCTGCCGTAGCATTGCTATCATCGCCTCCGGCGATGGGCGTCAAAGGTCAAAGGTCAAGGTGTGTGTGTGTGTGAGTGTGTGTGTTTGTGTGTGTGTGTGTGCACATGTGTGTGTGTGTGTGTGTGTGTGTGCATGTGTGTGTGTGTGTGTGTGCACGTGTGTGTGTGTGTGTTTGTGTGTGTGTGTTTGTGTGTGTGTGTGTGTTCATGTCTGTGTGTGGTCGTATGCACGTGTGCGTATGTATGTCTGTCTCTGTCAGTCAATAGACCGATCCCCTTATTATACTGGGTTCGAGCACGGGGGCAACCTCACTCGCGATCGAGCTAGTTTTTGAACGTGACAGCATCTTTGACAGTGTGTTTCAGGTTTGTTTTGGAATGTCTTCTGCTTAGTTCAAGTGGTTTGCTATGGCTTCGAGCGGTGCTGAACCTCCTGCTGGTAGGAGCAGAGTCTCCGAGAGACATGTCGACTGTGATGCAGCTGCAGGATTTTTTCAAGGCGCGGGAGGGAACGATCTCGGGCCACAAACAGGAGTTACTCCAGAGGTGAGTTTTTTTGTTGTTGAAATATTCGAATCGCGAATCGTGTTGTGAGATTTATTTTGTGCCTAGGCTACAGCAGACCGTATTTCTTTCTCCTTGAGATTGGTGCTGAAGATAATAGTAACCTTTTTTCTGGTCTGCCTTTTCCTCTCCAGAGCCATCTTCTATGAAGGTAACCGTGGTGCTGCCAAGTCATCAAGTCGCGATCGCGATCAGCAGCCCTGAAGTGGAAAAATCGATTTTCCAACGATCTAGTTGGACATCAGCCACTAAAGTACTTCTGATTTGCCTGTAGTGACAACAGCAGCCATCTTTGGACACCTTGCAAAGACAGGAAAAGCCACTGGTGGAAGCGACTATAGCAGTGGTGATCGCTGTTTTGTCAAGTCGAAGGGCTAGCCAACCCAGAGGAAGCAATAAAAAAACCGATGAACAGTGCGTGGTATTTGTTGAGCGTGAAGAGCTAGAGGAGGACAGTGCAAACACATGGCAGGAGTGGATGGTGTTTGATGAACAGTGTGCTGTGTGCCGGCTGGTGGTGATGGTGGTCTTTGTCAGCATGTATTCGTGCTGCTTCTTGTGCTGGAACACTTCTCCCCCAGGAAGGCAGATTGCGTGCTCCCTGGCCCTCAGTCGGCAATGGGGCATTTGTTCCAGGAACATTACCCCAGAGCCAGTGATGAGTCGTACCTTTGGAAAGTCGAAGCTTGCTGTTAATCGCAAGCGTAGCGCAGTGGATTGCTCCCTCTTCGAAGCACGAGGGCCAAAGCTTGCCGCTGTCTGCAGCAAAGTGTGTGTGTGGTTCTTTCGAACCTATGAATATTTCCCCCGCCCCCCCCCCCCCCCCTCTCTCTCTTAGGAAGACTGCATGTTCCGAGTGAACTATTTTCTAGTATATTTAATGTGAGATGGGCTGTTTACGCCCAAGATGAAGATAGTTTTTT
Organism: Sycon ciliatum; assembly: GCF_964019385.1. Taxonomy (NCBI): domain Eukaryota; kingdom Metazoa; phylum Porifera; class Calcarea; order Leucosolenida; family Sycettidae; genus Sycon; species Sycon ciliatum. Next base: position 33,608,419 of record NC_088649.1, read on the forward strand.
TTCCGTTTCTATACCTTCCTAATAAAATACATTGTGACAGAGCTTTCGGTCATACTCCGCTGTACTACATCCTCAACCCGCCACCACCATGCGCTCTTGGCCGAACTAATGCTCGAAGCATAAACACACCAGCACAGCAAGGACACTTCCGTTGACAGATATTGTTTACACCTCTAGACAGCTGTTTCGTTTCTTCGAGCTCATCGTTAGAGGAGGATAGTAGCAGGATACTAATGATGATATAATATAAGATGATAGACGGTTTATGGTCCGATATTGATGATTGGAGATCTAAGAAAGCAATGACAGTGATTGCGAAAGGGATAATATTTATATCAAGATTATATGCCAGTCTGGTAATGCATTGTACTGGTGGACAGTATTGAAATCATCAGCATTCGATGCAAATATTGGTATACCTTTGGTTTCAGTATTGGAAAAAAAAGAGTAAGAGAACCTGGTTGATTTGGTTGCATCTGCGACTGGCTACCGGGTGTTGTGATCAGCAATGTTACCGTGGGAGAAAATAAGAGCGCAAGGATCTGTTGGGTCTTGTTGTGCAGTGCCGGTGCGAGAACCCTAAGTGCATGGCAAAATAGAACTGTTTCATCCACAATGCAGAATGTCTTGCGGTACATGGCATTGATGACTGAACATCTCGCCAGCTCGCCCAAATGGGGATCATGCCCAAACGGAGGAACAAGACATCTTTCCAGCTCAGCTAGCTATATACCGTGAAACAGATGATAAACTTGTGCCACGCATGCCAGCTTCTGTTCCATTCGGCCCAGGCTTAGACACATCAATGCCAATAGCAGCTGATCCTCCATTACATGCTCATTGGCGATTTACGGCCACCTCCAACTGTATCCGCCGTCCCTCAGCTTCCGTCTTCGCAGATCTGGCGCGGCGCAGTACATTTTCTCGGCTAGGCTCAAAGAAGTCCCACAGAGCGGTCCAAACACCTGAAGGCAAACCAGTCAGAAACTGGAGCGGCTCAGAGTCTTTCTTTATGTTATTGTACGTAAGCTGTTTTCGGCTTTCTTCACCCCAGTCCTCACATCGTCCGACTGCTCCGCGAGACTCTGTACACGAGCTCTACTTGCTGCCAGTTCCTGATGCAGATGCTGCACTTCCATTACAGGACCAAACTGCACTAAGCCAGGTTCCTTTCCAACTCAAAGTGCCGTTGCCTTTCAGCAAAATACTGGTTTGCGAGCATGGGGAGCTCGTGATGCAGACGCTGCACTTCCATGACCGAACTGCACTAGGCTCAGCAAATACTGTTTTGCGAGCATGGGGAGCAGGGCGTCCAGACTGCACTCTCTTGCGAAAAGCAAACCTGGCACCGTAGGACGGCTGTTTGGTTTCCTGGACTCGTCCTGCCCTTGTAGAGCTGGGCAAAACGATTTCGATTTCGGGATCGAAATGATCGCTGCAACTCAAATATTCAGAGTGACCCTAAAACTACGTCCTTCCTCGCGGGGAATAGCCTGGATCCGCTTGCTCCAGGCCGCTGTGGCTCCACACGAGGAAAGGAGTTTGCTTGTTTGCTTCGTCCTCCTGTTCTGACAGTGAGGAACGCAGCAATGATCCTGAGAAGGCATCCTGAAGTCGTAAAAAGGAAGACGTCTAAACAAAAACAAAACAGCTCAAATCAAAAGTCCTTGTGGCATTTTTGTAGACAGGCTTGCACTGCATGTAGATTTCGCGTGCTCTGCACTTCGCATGCGAGAAGTCACGCACAGCTGAGGTGAGGTTGGTCGCGTGTGTGCAGCAGGATCCCACGCGACTGCGGAGTTGCCCCCTTGCTCGAACCCAGACAATAATAAGGGGATCGGTCTATTCATCGCTGTGTGGTGTAGACCAGGCTGAATAGTGGCGGTCAATTCTTCAGCCTTGCAAGCTGTTGAATGGTGCAATCCCAGCACAAGTTGCTATGACTTCTGCTGTAGCATTGCTATCATTGCCTCCGGTGATGGGCGTTAAATGGTCAATGGTCATATGACGTGTCTGTCTGTCTGTCTGTCTGTCTGTCTGTCTGTCTGTCTATGTATGTGTATGTGTTCACAGGCCGAAGCTGAAGAATCGCTGAGTGCCGCCTTGCCCGCTCTGGAAGAGGCACGCAACGCGCTGAAGAGTCTTGACAAAGGACACATCACGGAAATCAGGTACGTGTACTCTGTATGTCTGTTGGGTAAAATATTTGATTTTTAGCCTTCCTTTTCTGGGAAGGGTGGGACACCCCACCCCCACCCCCACTCCCATCCCGCCCATAGGTGATGAACCAGATATAGGTCGTGCAGTTTTTTGTGTATGTGTGCTGGGGAGGTGGATGCGGGGGAGGGGGTCGAGGGGGGGGGGGGGGAGTAGGAATGGACGAGCGGGTTCTGGGCCAGGGGGCGCCCGGGTCCCAAAAAATGGGGTATTATTGAAAAATGGGGTACTAATAGTACCCCATTTTTGCGGTGAAAATTATTTTTGGCCCGGTTTTTTTGCGGATAAAAATATGTGCCAGGGGGTGCCCCTACCTCAAAAAAAAAAGGGGGGTATTATTGAAAATATGTATTGGGGTGTTATGCTCTACCCTAAACAATAAAGTAATATGGTGTCATCATTATGTAAGTATAAAAGGTGTGTTCTTGAATGATGATCCAGTCAGTTTCAAGTTGTTGTGGTGCAGTGAAAATGGATTCTGAATTTGAGATCCTGTATGCTTATGTACGTTCAAAGAAGCAATGTGTGCTGGAGGAAAAGAAGAAGAAGAAGAAGAAGGAGATAGAGGAAAGTGAAGAAGTGTGTTATCATCGTGAAGAACAAGTTGAGCATGCTGGTCATAGAGTTTGTTCTCAGTGTGGATTGGTAATGGCTGACATTTACATGCCCGAGGTAAAGTGGAGAGAGCGTTGTACTAGCATAAAGACCTACACGGATTCCGATCGCATTCAAGGTGTGAATCGTCATCTTGTACATTTTCTCAACAAGATCGACTTCACTTTACCGCATGCACAGTTTCACCCTGTTCAAGAGGCACTGCAAGCAATGAAGAAGTCCAGCAGCTATAAAAGCATGAACTATGCAATAGCATTATCGTGTATACTTCATGAGGATCATGATGCAGTGCGCACACTGCGATCTTCTTTACCGCGCAGTAATGTATCATGGTTGAGAAGCAGCCGCATTACACAACCTCTTCCATCATGTTTTCCACTGATGTTTCTTCTACATCTCATGGAACACATCAAGGGTCCTCTGTCCGCTAGACAGCTGAACACTCTGAAAGTTAATTTGTCCTTGATGTCACCTGCAGACCTGTCCATGATGCATCTTCTAATAGATGCCTATTGTTGGCATGACTACAGTCTGGATTATTTAGTAGATCACGTGACCTCTCTCCCACCTGATCTTGCCAACATACTCTATCAATTTACCAAGACTGCAGTACGTCATCGATGTTAGCAATGCGTTGGAGATTTACACTCTCGGGAACCTGTTCTGAGACATGGTCGAGACACGTTCAGTCATGACCGAGACATGTTCCGACAGGTCAAGTGCAAGTCGTGCTGTGATTGGTTAAATCTTATCATCTGCTCACCGTGTCCTCTGATTGGTTGATTCTTGAACAATTTCACCGTGTTCTCCAAGGTCGTCACCTCCCATAGGATGTTATTTCAAACTCGGCGGCGGTCAAAAGGGTATATATGTGCAAGCACAGTCCTCCATTCACTCACAACTGCCTTTGTTGTTTCGTTGCTCAAGCCTTCTCTCTCTCTCTCTCTCCCTCTGGATCTCACTGGATCTCTCGTGACTGATATCATGATGGCCACTGATGCTGTTGTTGCTGGTGAAGATGTTGTGGACTGTTTGGGTATTGACCCGTTCGCTATCAAGACGATAAAGAAACCCGGTCTCTACAAGCGACGTGCTAGCCGTAATCCGAATCTGGAGCCTCTGCCTAAGATCAAGATGCCATCTCCTCGTCCTACCATACTACCAGGTGTCGCCACCATTATTACGGATGGGGCAGCAGAGTGTGTTCAAGCAATGTACAGCAAGACCGCCCACGACTATCATGTTGCTCCTGGCACCGATTTCTACTATACGCGCGGTGATTTACCGGGCATGCTTGTCAATGGCACGGTATGTGAAGGACGCTTTGGTCAACTTAAGCTGTACGTCCAGGCTTCACAAGACGATCTCATTCAATTCTTCCTGAAGACCTCAACACCTTTGAGACGTGCCGTGAGATCTCCACATATCAACAGGATACGGAGTAACATCTTCCCTGCAATGTACCAAGGGAAGAGTGTGACTGCTTTGTATCTCAAGCCAACCAAGGGTGTTCCCAACTTCCCGATGAACGAAGAGTGTCAGCTCTATCTGCATCCTTCCACTATATCTTTCAACAGGGAGAAGTGCGAATTCAAGGCATGGCTTTCGGCAATCCCCCTGATGTTTGTAGACTCACGGCTTTGTGAAAGGGATCACGACACCGTGCAAGACCTTCCCGAGGCTGAATTGACTCGACTGGTGATTGCATTCCTCAAGAAGTGGAGCACTGCTGACAACGTGACTGCTGACATTGCGTTTGACACAACGGTGGCGGCGGCAGCGTCTCTCCCTGACACCCTACCGGACAATTCACTGGACTTGAATCTGCTAAATGCTTAGTCATCTTACCACATTGATTGATCAGAAAGACTTTATATCCTAACCCTTTTTTTTTTTTTTTTTTTTTTTTTTTTTTTTTTTTCATGCTCTCTCACTCTCTCTCTCTCTCTCTCTCTCTCTCTCTCTTGCTAACATATCATCGCTTCATTAGATTACCACTAGCACACATGAGTATCATAATGATTTATTTGAGAAAGAAAATATTTCCTATCATAATTAGAACAGTGTGTGTGTGTGTGTGTGTGTGTGTGTGAAGATGGCGTACTGGGCTACGCATTTCCATAGGAGTGATGAGGAGGAGACTTCCCTCAAGCACATGCAAAGCATGCGGAATGATATTACCGAAATACAATCAGTTGTGGGGAACGATGACACCGAAAACACCTTGGTTCATGATGTGGAGAAACTGAAAGAGGTGAAAGCCGATGAGAGCAAAGTGGAAGATGTGGAAAACAGATCTACGCGCTACACAGATCAAGCCATAGCAGCTGATGAGCTGCACGTGAAAACAGATGGATCCGTGTCCATGGATGCTAACCTCAACATGAACGAGCATTCCATCTGTAATTTGGCGTACGATGATAGTTCTTTGACATGTGCTGTCCCTGCCGGTTGGGTCAAGAATGAAATCCAACAAGCATCATCGAGATTGCAAACTGGTATGGACACTGTGCGCAAGATGAAAGGACCTCGTGGTGATCGGGGATTGGGATGGCTTAGCGGAGGTGGCATGCCACTGAACTCTGTAGGGAGAAATGGTGACTTCTATCTCGATGCAACCACGCTCATCGTGTACAAGAAATTCAGCTCGAAATGGAAGGCGTTTGGTCGGCTTCATGGATCAAGAGGTGAAGCTGGTCCACGTGGAGAACGTGGATTGATCGGTCCTGAAGGTGAGACTGGACCTAGAGGAGCTGATGGGCAAGGTGGTGAACGCGGTCAAAAAGGTGATCAAGGAATACCTGGTCCAGAAGGTCCCAGAGGTGAAGTTGGACCACGTGGAGAACGTGGATTGGTCGGGCCTGAAGGTGAGATTGGACCTAGAGGAGAAGATGGGCAAGACGGCCCACAAGGTGAACGTGGTGTGCAAGGTGATCAAGGAACCACAGGTCCCATGGGTCCCCAAGGAACCATCGGTCCAACCGGTCCTCCAGGAAACAGAGGTCCCGTGGGTCTCCAAGGAATCATCGGCCCCATAGGTCCTCAAGGAACCAGAGGCCCCATGGGTCCGCAATCAAATCAGAACCTATCCGATCCGTTTCATCTACTACCTCTCATTCGAAGAAACGCCTACCTCTACATATACTCTCATCCTAGCAGATTTGAATCCGTCACCAGGGTGAGCAGAAACAGATACAGAGGGATAAATCTCGTTGACATGAAGGACAAGAGAATCAACGTGAACAGCATCGACATGTTCCGAGACGATCACTTCTACCTCAACATTACACAACCCAGCGAAGTTTCCATTAGAGAACGATTCGTCAATCTGTTTCACGACAACATGTCTTTTGCAATGTTCCAAGTAATTCAAGTGGACGCACCTGACCCTAGAAACATGGCATTGAAGGCATTCGATATCGATACTGTCGGAAATTTCAGCTTGGATAGTTTGTACGTGTTGTTCACTGCCACCCACATAAGTGGCAACTACTTCACGCGTCCCGGCCATTCATCATTCAACATACCCGTTTCGTCTGTAGTCAGCCAATTATCGGCGGCTTTGGATAAACCTGTGTCGAGTATGACGGATCTCTTGGATACAAAGTGTGTCATAAGTTACGCTCGGAATTCAGAAGGCCTATTCACTCTATACGTAAACTCCATTTTGATACATTCCAACTTAGACACTGTCCCATTTTCCAGGACCAATGGAATCGAAGATTGCAATTATAGTATTGGTGGTACTCAATTCTTCAACGGCACTTCATCAAAGTTGTTCTGTCATTTGCACTTTGCAGAGAGTTTATCTTCTCACACAATCCAGCGCATCCACACAGAACTCATGGCACACTACGATATATGAAAGTGCTACTTTGATTGTACATAATATATAGCACACATGCTACACTACATTCTTGAGATGAAAATGAAAAATAAAACCTATCTATAGTGAGTGTCATCACAACACCAGAATGTCTGTGATATTGACAGTGGCGAACAACACGTCGGGCGTGAGCAGGGGATTGCACAAACCGAACTTTACTCTAAATGTGAAGGAGCTCGATACGCGTGATAAAGTCCTGCATGTTGAATCGGCTCAGTTTGAAGTACACTTTGAGAACATAGACGAGGCAACGAACAAACTCTATGTGGTACATGGTGTAGAAGAAGAAGAAGAAGAGGATAGACTTTCCATCAAGACGGGAACATACAGCGATGTAGACGATTTGGTGTCTATTATCAATGCCACTCTGAAACGAGCAGGACACGGAGACATTGTGTTTTCCTACTCTCGTCACACCAGCCGCATAAGTGTCTCGGTACCCAGGAATAAACGGTGCTTGTTGAAGAAGGACTCACCCGCATTGGTGCTGGGTGTGGGCACTATTCTCAAGCCATACACGATCGAGGGATCTCACACGTTCCCGTTCGCTGTGGATCTGACGAAAGGCAGAAGACTTGTCCTGCTCTACACCGACCTCATTGGACCTGCTGTGGAGTACGAAGACAATACTGATTCGAGGGTGCTGAAGACTTTTCTTATTCAAACCCTCAACGGTTTGAATAACTACGTGTTCGGGAAAGAAGACAAACGACTGCTGCTTCCACACGAAAACGTGACTAGCATTTCGTTCTGGTTGAAATTCAACACCGGTGAACACATTACTTCCGGATATCCCGTCTACCTTGATCTTCGGATCACCAACACAACTACTTAGATGGATCTTCCAGATGTTCGTGTCCGTCACGTGCGTGACATGGTGGAGGATATAGCAAAACGAAAGAAATTGGAGAGCGAAAAGGTGCGTTGCCGGGAGAAGTACGTGATTTACAACACTGCAATCTTGTCCTTTCTCATACTCATTCAAACCATTCTCAACATTCTTCAAGGGAGTGGTGCCGTATCTGGAGAACATCGCATTCGAATCATCGCCATCAGTAGCACGATTATCGGCGTGATCATGGCATGCATTGGTAAACACGTTCTCGACACCAAACGTCAACTTATCACGTGTATCGAACAACTGCAGCAGATGGAGAGAGCTGAAGACTCGTTCATGTTGGAATTGGGCATTACTCTTGAAGATGGGAAGCTCACTAACGAGGAGCATCAACGATTGATATCGATGATGAACGACTTTCGCAAGACACTGGATATTGGATCTTTGAAAAAAATTCACCCCTATTATAATGTGACTCACAAGAATGGCACAGGAGATATACTCACCACAAGCTCCGGAGTCCTTCACGGGACTCCTGACCAACACGAAGATCGTTCAGAAGAACATCCTCGACAGGACGGAGAAGAAACTCTCGTTGCTTGAGGGTAGACGCGGAGTACGACTCTTTTCCACAGCAGATCGATCACCACCATCCCTGAACAATGAACTAGACATCTCGTCGCCGAATTTCATTGCTCTGGGGGAGAGCTATTTCATCGTGAAAATGCGCTATAGTGTCAAAAACAATCTCAATAACCAGCCTGGAGACTACACGCGATGGGTTTGCACCACGTCGCCAGCCTTTTCGTGGTTCAAGAACATTCGAGTGGAGATCAACGGAACAGAGGTCACGCAATCGAGTAAAGTTGCCGACATGCAAATGGTTCAGCATATCCTCAGTCTAATGGAAAGCAGCAGCGAACGCCTTCAGTACGTGGACTCGGATCTCTACGGTCTACAGAAACTGGATCCGCAAAGAGCATTGAGAGGTGTGGATTTAACACCCTATCAACTTGGTGTGAAGCGTAAGCATGGCTATGCCTTCGAAACAAACGCTGCAAACGCTAATGCAGCACAAGCACCGGATTTCGTCGATGATTTCACACTCAGGCGTGCACCCACCGTCGAGCTTGTCACCAACGAAGGCTTCTCCAACACGGTTCAGGAAAATGCACTTCGTGCAGCTGTTGGACGGTTTCAGTACAAGCTGAGACCCTTCCTACCGTTTTTCAATCAGGACGATGCTTGGTTACCCCCGGGTACACAGGTGAAGCTTCGCTTTGATCTGCCACAATCCGAGCTTTCCAGATACATCATGCTTAGCGATCAAGGCGGTGGTGCCAACAGTGCTCTGAGCGTCGGTGATATTGAGATCGATCTACTCCAATTGGACTTTGTGTACACTACCTATCGCATGGAACCCAATCTCACCGATCGTGTACGTCTTCCCAAACAACTCTATTTCCACACGTGGTGCCCTCGTCTCATACAAAAGAGCATTTCAGATGATGCTGGTACACTGGAACTGCTTCACAATGCGGACATTCCACGCAGGATGATCCTGTTCTTCACAGATTTGACTCATGGTACACAGCCAGCATTGGCTGGAGGTCAAGCATCGCATTCTTCGAACAGACTGGCCATGATTCATGCAAATCTCAGTCAACTTCGTGTCACTGTCAACGACCAGACGCTCTTTGACAACCCGCTCAAGTTCCAGTGGGATGTGAGTCGTAATACTGAAGGGCAATACTTCTACGATTACAACAAATCCTCCTACCTGCGTGGCTACAATCTGGTACAAGACTTTTTCGGCAAGACGTATGGAACGCAAATCCCCATCACCGCTGCAGATTACTGCAATCACTACTTTATGGTGCCTATCAACTTGAATCTGGATCGGACCACAGACAATCCAAGATCGAGAGGAAATCTGTCCATCGACTATCAATTTAGCGACGTGACAAACGCCCCCGTGAGGAGACCTAGCGAAAATGGCGCCTCGATCAAAGTCAACCTTCTCTGCATGGACAAGTACTTGTACACCATGAGCAAAGATGAAGGTATCAAAGCCGAAGTTGTATGAATTAATTCCGACCTAGTAGTAAAAGGGCATCATGGAAGGTGGTGACCTGGAGACCAGACATCGTGTCTACGGTGGTGATTTGAAAACATCGAGTCGACAACACGGTGGATTCTTCTGGAAAAAGAGCTTCTGGAAAAACCTAATCGGTGCTGGACCGGATGAGATGGAAAAACAGATGGCGGAACCCACGACAAAACAAGATGCAATGCAACGCGGTGGACTTGGACCCCTGGCTGCCATGGCAGGAATGACACTTCTTCCCATGCTTTTGGGGAGAGGAGAGTCCGGAGACATTGTGGAAACGCAAATGAAAACAGCTTACAACCCTGCCATGCACCGAGGAGGTCTAGCCATTCCACCAGGATTAGCCGCCAAGGCCATACCACTCCTGACGAATCTGGCTGCTCCCTTGGCCATGGGTACCATGGCATCACTGGGTGACAACGTAATGGATAAAATATTCGGCAGAGGAGTAAGGAAGGGAAGCTCAGCAGGTGCCATGAAGCGCACTAAAAGTCGTCGTCGTCGGCATGCACCGAAGAAGATTCGTCAACGAGCATCTCGAAAAACCAAGAAACCAGCTCGTCAAGTTCGCTCCAAAGGCCGCAGGGCACGAGGAATAAAGAAACAAGGAAGGGTATTGTTCAAAAAACTAGGACATCGTGCCCTCGACGAAGCTTCATCGTTCCTGTCTGCACCTCGTAGATCCCTAACCCGTCCTGAAACTCCATTTGCTCAAAAAATTCGACAGAACATTAACAGTGCAGGACCGTCTTCTATGAGTTCCGCTCACATCGGTCCATCCTACAACATCTGATCATGGACTTTATCTCGCTCCTTGGACAGGAAATCGGGAGGAAGAAAAAGACTAGTCCCGTAAGGAACGACGATGTTCCGACCACGGCCACTGCTCGACACGGGCTGCACATTCCTGGTCTTCAGTTCGAGTCTAAGGATTGGTTCACGGAAATCATTCCTGCTCTGAAATCCTGGGGTCAAAACGTATTGTTTCTGGGACAGAGCAACATGGGTAAATCCTACTTTCTCATCAAGCTCCTGAAACGTGTGCAACCTGAGCGTATAGTTGTCATCTCCAACACGCCGGCCGATCAGTATCGTCTCCCAAGCCTCAAATCCTTCAAGCATTACAGCACCATGCCCGAGTGTATCGAAGACATGGATCTCCAGCCTAACACCTATGTGATCATTGATGACATCAGAGTGATGGGTTTGAAGCACGGCAGTCAAAGAGAGTGTCTCTACAAGTTCTTCACCATGTACAGTCATCATCATAAGTTGAACGTGTTCTTTCTCTCTCAGAGCTTTGATAACATTAAGGACATGAAGATCAATGCAAACTTTATGTATCTATTTCGCTTCACTGATAAAAGCAATATCAAGCGTTATCTCAATACTCTGTTTGGTGGTCTGTGCACGAAGTCATCCATTATCTTTAGATTGTATGAGAAGTTATTGGCGGTGTGTCGCAGACCTATCCTAACCATTGATTGCTCTTCTAATCAGTACTACACGTATTGCGAAGACACTGCATTAAAGGTGACTTTTGAATAAAAACCTCGTTGATGTGCGTGTTTAGCCGAAAAGTTAGCCTAAAAGTTAGCCGAAAAGTTAGCCGAAAAGTTAGCCGAAAAGTTAGCCGAAAAGTTAGCCGAAAAGTTAGCCGAAACATTGAAAAAAAAATTCCAATAATGAATAAGAATGGAGCATCTTACGGTGAAATTCTCAAATGGGCTACCGAGCAGTATACAGAGGGTGGGGTCCAGAAAGGGATCCTTCTCGATACCCAAGCGTAAAAGGTTGCAAACCTTGCAGTTTATGTCGAAACATCCTCAACACATCCTCAAGAAGAGAGTAAATTCGTGGGAAGTTCTCGGTATACCACCACTCATGCGGCAAAAAGGAGGTAATAACTACAATGCATACTTGAAAAGCGTTAAGAAAGTTCTTTCCCAAGTGCCAGATCACAGTTTGAGCACCTCCACCCTGTTGGAACTGCAAGCTGATCCGCGAGTAAAGCGTCTATATGACACCCACTTCAAAAACAATCCCGATCACATCAGTTACCCGTCTGTGAGAAATGTGATTGCATCCAACATACTCAACTATGATTCCACTACCGATCAAGTTCGCGATTCCGTTGCAGATGTCAGGAAGAAGAGAAAGGCACCTTTAACATCAGTGCCTTTCAATCTATTACAAGACCACGAATTTGACCGATGGATCCTACAAATCCTGGACAGTTTCCTCCGACATACAAATATACCGGCAACCTTTTTGAAGAGCAACTATTTCACAAGCCGATCACAACTGCTGCAACTCTACGATGAAGATCGACTGAGGTTCAGGAGTCGGGTGGAAGCGGCTGCGGATGCCCTGAAGACGCAGACGATGAACGACTACACTACTCTGGTCAACGAGACGAATCGCATCTACATGTCCAGGTACCCGTTTGCAACCATAGCGGGTGCGGTGGGAATCCACAAACATGTCGATGGATTCCTTCGATCAGAACGAAAGATTCATGAACTAGCCACCCTAGTGCTAGCTGTACCAGGATCGCAGCTCAAGTTTCAAGATCTCAACGATATGACTTCTACGTATGGTAGAACAACTGAAGCAAAATTGATCCATCCCGAGCATTTCATGATCAGAGCACAAAAGGTGATGGTGGACGATGCATCATTCATTCAAGAGGTTCTGAAGGATAAAAGCAGGATCACTCGTATCATCAAGGATATCCTGAGTGGACGTTCAATGTGATCACGTGCGCGAAAATTTTCAGGCTATGATCAAGAATGGACTACCCTCTCAGCAGTGCCGACATCAAAGGAAGATTGAATGGTGTTGGAGGGTTCGTGGGGTGTACAAGTTACGATCTCTTACCACCCTTGAACAATGGAGACTTTTGTATCGTCAACACCGACAACGTTCTACCGGTGTACGATGCACCGGAAGGTGGACATCATTGGTTGACCGTGTGTCGCGAGCAAAACGTGATCCTGGTTTTTGACAGTTTCGGACGCAGTCTATACACTATGGAGCAAGATTACACTGAACCTGCACTGTGCGATTTCTTTAAAGAAGCCTATGCTGACTGTAAGATCATCACCAACACCCAAGCCGTTCAAGACAGAAGCACAGCAGTATGTGGATGGTATGCCATATTGATGGGAAAGCTATTTTCCAAATATGGTCTGGATGAAGCACTTCGAACTTTCCGAAGAGTCTTCGATGAGGATGAAAAGCTGGAAAACGATCAACTGGTTCTCAGTTTAGGTGCCTTGCGAGGTGGTGGAGCCTTGTGGGATACGAAAGTGCAAAAAGCACTTCATGATGGAAGACAGAAGAAGAAGTCGCAGTCCACACCATTCCACACGCAACTGGCTAACGAATTGCACAAACCCAGACGAGTGCATTTCAAAAGACGCAAGGTGAAGAGCAGGTCTGTGGATCACATCTGGAGTGCCGATCTAGTGGATATGCAACGGTTTGCCCGAAGCAACAAGAACTACAAATTCCTGCTGACCGTCATCGATCTGTACAGTCGCTATGCCTGGGCAGTACCCCTGAAAACCAAAACTGGCTCTGCTGTCAGGGATGCATTCGACCTGATCCTGAAAACATCGAACAGGGTACCACAAAAACTATGGGTAGACGAAGGCAAGGAGTTCTACAATGCAACAATGAAGCAATGGGTCAAGGATCACAACATCATCATGTACAGCACCCACAACGAAGGAAAAGCCGTGGTGGTGGAACGCTTCAATAGAACACTGAAAGGCAGAATGTGGCGCCATTTCACGGAGAAAGCTACGACACAGTATCTTGACGTCCTTCCTCAGCTTATGGTCAAGTACAACAGCTCGAAACATCGCAGTATCGGCATGAGTCCCACGAAAGCTTCTCTTGATGGAAAACCAAAAGATGCAGACGTACACTCGAAGCAATCACCAGCTAAATTCAAAGTGGGTGATGATGTGCGTTTGGCTGTGGCTAAACGTCATTTCGAGAAAGGGTACACGCCCAACTGGACAGAGGAAGTGTTCGTGGTAAACGATGTCCTACCCACTGTACCCCACACCTATCGTGTTCAAGACCTGATGGGAGAAGTCATTCAAGGACAGTTCTATGGAGCTGAGCTACAACATGCCAGACACACAGGATTGAGATTCGATAAGGTGTTGAAATACAACAAGAACAGTCGGCTCGTCAAATGGAAGGGTTATCAAGACGAAAAATTCCATACCTGGTTAACAAAGAAGGATGTGAATGATCTCAAAAAGTATTAGCATTTCATATGTACAATGTAGCTCATGCTTTGGATTAACGTGAATATTATGAATCGCATAGTATTTACAATGTATTTCATGAGAAGATATGACATATGCTCTAGTATGTGTGGAAATCCCTCAGTGCTTTGGAATATCCTTGTGTCCGAATGCCAGGGTGTTGATACCATCCTCCAGAATGTAACGCTTACTGTCGAATCCACAGAGGGCAATCTTGTGTAGCTCCTCTCCGTGAATGCAATGTCGTCGACTTCGAAGAACATTCATTGTTCTCTTCAGCTGAGACTCCTCGACGAGACATGTTCGATAATCATCGACGGTTATGGTGTTTTTCAACACGCTTCTCTGCACACCTTTGGCACGCTTGCCATTGTCGTCGTTGTCTTCACAGCGGTATGCGTACATCTTGCTCCGCAAACCAATGAACTCCTTGATGGGTTTGCCACCTAGTTCGTCCTTGAACTTCCCTACCACCTTCTTGTTGACCGTGCTGTACAGGTGGTGGGATGGTGAATAGTTGGATGTGTCATAGGCTGTTATGTTGTTTGACATATCGGTGTACAGATCATCCGTTTGAATATGTACGATCAGACTATCAGTATCAGTGTAGAGCAAACGTACATTTTGTCCATAGCGGGGTAGGAGAACTTCATAGTAAAAGGAATACATCAAGTGCTTCGACAGATCGAGGATGGCTGTACCCACATAAATGGGTTTATTGAGAGTCACCTTTGTCTTGGCAAACTCGATTGCTATCAGATCGTTCTCAAAGGCTACACTGCGGATGTACGAAGGTTTGTTGATGCTTTTCTGGAGACGTGGTTTTTCATCCTGTTCACGAATGAGCTTGATGTTTACTCTGTTTCGAACGTTTTCCATGGTCTTGCCATATACAGCATTGTTCATCAACTACGATAAACAGGCATACAAAGAAAAGACAAGAAAAACAACAATAAGAAAACTGTTATCTTCAGGTCATTCACACTTCCAGTACATACTAGATCCCACACTATCGCTAAATACACACACACACACACACACACACATGATGTGGAGTACCCACCTTATAGAAGTCTTTCTCGAAATCAGAAGTTGATAGCTTTCTCAGGTCAGTATTAGTGTCGATGTATGGCTTCATCCATGGATGTTGTGTGAAGGAGAGCACACGATGCACATCTGTAATCTCCACACCCAAGGACACATACTGCTGCAAGTTTCTGTAGTGCAGAACATAGTGCTCTTTCGGTAGTAGATTTGGTACCAGTTTCTTCGCTTCCAAACCGGTCACCTACAAGAGTACAGTATAGATATACACAAACCTTAGAAGATTAATACAAGCATATCCACCAGATAGACCATGACTTACCATTAGTTTCTCTGCCATGTGGGTCTGATATGGAGAAAGCATATCTCGTGTCACCTTCATCTTCTCAGGAGCCAACGGATAGTCATTCATCATGTCATGCACACCATCTGGAATCCTTAAATCGCACTCCACCATGTATCCCGTCGAAGAGTCCATTGGATGATCGAGTACCGTCTCCAGAAGATCATCCATCACTGCTTCAAAGCAGAAGTCCGACACGGGCAAGGGTTGAGACATGGCCCATCCATATAGATTGTTCGCATCTAAATATTGGATGAAGCTTGACGGCTCGTCTGGATTGTACTCCGATAGATATCTGTTGTTGGCGGTGGCGTGTCTAGCGGACACCATGCTTATGCCACCTCTTTTGCCATGCTCAATGAAGTTGAACATGTCAATGTCGGAAATGAGATGAAGGGACACCTTCGTCATTTTCAGCAGCGAATCCCAGGCAAATCCCGGTAAGGTGAGGTAATTAGCGGGATACAATCCATAGGTTGCGTGAGCAGTTCTTCTGAAGTTTTCGAAAACGTCAGCCAACAGCAGCACATCAGTCTCCAGGTAGAGGTCGTGATAGTCTCCTAGATCTTCACAGTCAAACACAGTCCATACTGTTTGCGCATAGGCATAGTCTTCATCACTGATACCCTAGGGAATAGAAAATGTACACCAAAAAGAAAAACAAATCAACGAACTTATTTTAGTAGTTCACCCACACAATCAATTATTTAGTATGAAGCTGTAGGAAGCGTTCAAACACATCTTGGCTTATTTTAGTACTTCGAAGTAAGATGGTGAAAAAAGAAAGAGAGAAAGATCTACTATATCTATCACACTACTCACCGTGTTCGTTAGCGTTGAGTGGAATGCATCCTTGGGTGGTAGACGCGTTTCTTCGAATTGGTCGTACGACCCCATATATTCATACGGGTAGACACCCTTTCGTGTCAACAGTTTGCGTTCATCCTCGTCTGGAAATCGTGCGGATAGAAGGGCGAATGCATCTGGTGGTGTGGCCGAAACCAACCGGTCTAGGGAGGTGTTCAAGAATGCCAGGCTGTCGATGAACTGGAACTGTCTCCATCCGAATGTGACATATTTTTCACTGTTGATGGGAATCACTTTGATAGCACCGAGACGCTTGGTCTGAGAAGAAAGAAAAAGAGGAGACACAGTTTTAAGGTGCAGCTGTAAAGATGAATATCAATCATATAAACGTGAATATGAGTACCAACATAGTAATGATCTTCCTTCTTAGAAAAACATCATGATCCACGCACACGCACACACACACACACACACACACACACACACACACACACACACACCACGCATATGTAACGTACCCGTTCTTGTCCTTTCTCGTTCACATACGTAATCTCATCAGTGGACGTTCTCCCAATGGCAGATATGATGTGATGAGAATCGTATCCCTTCAAGTTATGAAAGATCACAGGAATCTTGATCTTGAACGGCTCAATCCGCATGTTCAGGTTACAATGGTTGTGTGCTGCACCACGGTAAGCACCGGTGATGTGACAGTGGTCACGTACACGATCGCTACCCAACGCTTCACCACAGATCCAACAGGAGACTACCGTTTCAAATTCACGTTGCTGACTTTCTGAAATGATCATTTGACCAGCATTACATGCTAGAAGCTCATCACGGATAGTCTCCTCCTCTTGCTCAAGTGACAGCAGAAAACAGAACATAGAATCTTCTCCACGGTAGAAGAAACGGTTCGTGACGACGCCATCAGATCGTACTACAATGTACGAACAGGAACAGGCTACATGCTTGTTCTTTTGGAATGTCGAATGACCGATTTTCTTGTCAGCGGACAGAGGTTCTATGAAGGCCTCACAATCGGCATAGATCACCTGCATTTGAGAGAGAGAGAGAGAGAGAGAAGTAGGAATAGCAGCAGGGACAACATCGAGTAAAACAGCGGAAAAGACAGATAGAGAATTAGGAATAGCTGCAGAGACAACACCGAGTAAAACAGCAGAAAGGTGAACAATCAGAGTCAAGAAACATGTGCAGGAAAGAAAAGAAAAGAAAAAAAAAAAAAAAAAAAAAAAAAAAAAAACAGACCACAGTGTGTTCACCTTGATTAAATGTTCTACTTACAAATGGGGCTTGAAGCTGCTTGTTCACATTCCTGAACATCACTCTATCGCCAGCCTTTGGCATCTTCACCGTGGCTTCAGGATGTTCACTGCAGTACATCATATGATTATTCAATGCCTTCTCCGTGACGTGTGTTGAGAGACATCTGAAGCAGACGAAATGTGCTCGACGTGCTCCAGTAGCAACAAGACGACTGAATGATTTTATCCACACCCAGTGCTGCACCTCCACGTCATTGCGTTCGTCTTGGATGAGCAATACATTGATGGCGGACTGCGGATGCTGAGAAATTCTTAACGGATATATGACTTTCTCTTCATATCCGAAGACGTTGATGTAAAGACCGTCGTTCAGTCTTTCGATGACTGGTATGTCTTCCAGTTTTGCTGGAAACTCGATGCCGCTCACATCCACAGTATCCGCATGTTCTGCGTACGACGATTGACGACATGGATGAGACTTGTCTGCCGAAAATTTAGCAGCCAGTATTGACCATCTAAAGTACGGATGACATAAGACATGGACAGGCGTCATACAGTTCAATCCATACACCGTATCACCACACTGAAACCCCACTGCTATACTTACAGTAAACACTTGTTGTCAGTGTTCTGCACGTTAACAATGGCCTTCTTCGACTTCAACTCCGGTGGCAAGGGGATGTACGAACTTCCTCCAAGTACACAGTAGCGTGACATTTCGATGTGTAAACAGGAAATCCGTTCAACTACCCAACCTGATCCATGACGAACGAAATCATCAAGACGAGCGTTGATCTGAGCAATCATCCTACTGAGAAGGTCCTTCAGCTCCATGGTGTTGAGCACCAGCGTTGTACTCGATCGGAAGAAGAATGTGTTGGAAACCATTTGTCCTGTAGCAGGATTCAGCTTCTGCATCACCACCTGAACTACCAAAGAACACTTGTACTGACCCCATTGCTCAATATTCTCTTCAAGAAGCAGCTCCAGCGACGGTAGAACATGAGAGAAAAACTTTAGTACATCTGCAAACTCTTGATCAGGACAATAACTAAAGAATTGCAACAGATCAGATGATCTCACTACATCAAAAGACTGACGAGGTTTCTTCCGAATGGGTTCCATCCTGAGCAGGGGTGGTGGCGGACAACCACACAATGGCTTGACAAGGTACCGAGGATCTATTTTTATAGGGTTTTCGTAATAGTTGAATTCGGAATAACTGGTTGTTTTTCAATTAACCAATCCACTCATCTCCCGCTGGAAACAATTAACCACTTACCGCACTTCCCGCTGAAAACATGTGACCAATTAGCGCACTTCCCGCTGAAATCACATTCATCCTTTTATCGCGCATTGACCCATGTTCCACACTTCACAGTGAAATCAGTGCTGCAATGATGTACTGTGACGTCAATGCATGGATGCATGATCTGTGCATCTGAGGTCAAGATGAATCCGGTATTCCAGCAGCTAAAAGTTCGAGAAAGAATTGTTGTATGTCGAAAAGAATTATACGAGAGGAAAGCTAGAAAAATTCTACACCTCATGGACCTTTCGATTACGGACATAGATGGAAAACTAATTGACTTATGTCAATGGAAAGATTCCAAACCCGAACCAAAAAAGACACGACATGTCGCGAGCAACGTTTTGGTTTTTGGCGCGCACCGTGTTCACCGTGTTCTCCAAGGTCGTCACCTTCCCGGAGGCGGGACCCGGCGGGACGGGACTTGGCGGGACCTATAAAACCTGATATAATTTCATTTTTGGTTCACAATTCATTTTTGAGTCCATTGGATGATCGAGTACCGTCTCCAGAATTTCTCTCTCTACCAGATCAAAGATGTCGGCCTGGTCAACATCCGAACCGTATGTAGAGAAGTTTTATTTATTTTCTTGTAGTAATAAAGATGAATTAACCGTTCGGTTACTCACCGATCTGGGTACAGCTTACGAGCTAAGACCCATGCTTCTTCACCCGGATCGGACGGACTTGACTCCCATGGAGATTGCACAGTATCTGTGCAGGGTGTCGACGCGCGTTCTCGTGAGCGGTGAGAAACACCAGCGTCTACCGAAGATCGTTGTTGATGGTGTAGAGGATTATGGATCATCATCATGGAGAGATACGGGCAGACTGCTCCGCTGCTGGGACGACGGACGAAGATCGATGTACAACGTGATGATGGTTGCAGGTGTTCTGGATATTGTCGAAGAGACGTTTGCAAATGGAGAGCAGATCGAAGCTCAGGAACTCATCCGTGTCATCAAGGATCTCAACGATCGCAAGGTCTTTCGAAAAGACGGGGATTCACAAGCGACGACGAAATCTGTCCGCCTCTCAGTGATGTCGACGAGGATAACCCGTGTTGTTGCGCGTGTCGGCACGATCGACATCGACGATGAAGGATATCCTAAGAAGATGCCGGAAGTCTCGTGTGATTATGTAGTAAGCCGGAAGCGTAAGGCCGATGATGACCTGGATGAACCAATTGTGACGATTCAGGCTTCGAATACAGCTCCAATCATCGAAGTTTCCAGGAAGCGCTCCTGGGTAGTACCTTCTCAAGATATCTTTGATTGCTAGACTCTCTCTCTCTCTCTCTCTCTCTCTCTCTCTCTCTCTCTCTCTCTCTCTTCCTACCAGGCGTGAGCCATCCCCTGGGTGAACAAAATGGGTGCTATCTCTCTCTCTCTCTCTCTCTCTCTCTCTCTCTCTCTCTCTCTCTCTCTCTCTCTCTCTCTCTCTCTCTCTCTTCCTACCAGGCGTGAGCCATCCCCTGGGTGAACAAAATGGGTGCTATCTTCTCTCTCTCTCTCTCTCTCTCTCTCTCTCTCTCTCTCTCTCTCTCTCTCTCTCTCTCTCTCTCTCTCTTCCTACCAGGCGTGAGCCATCCCCTGGGTGAACAAAATGGGTGCTATCTTCTCTCTCTCTCTCTCTCTCTCTCTCTCTCGCTCTCTCTCTTCCTACCAGGCGTGAGCCATCCCCTGGGTGAACAAAATGGGTGCTATCTTCTCTCTATCTCTCTCTCTCTCTCTCTCTCTCTCTCTCTCTCTCTCTCTCTCTCTCTTTTCATTGTATCTCTTTGCTCGTAGAGAGCAAGCTGTTATCTTATTATCGTCATGTGTCAACCGTGAGGCATATTGTTAATACAAGTATTTTAAACATCTGACTCTCCCATGTTTGTGAACACGAGCTACTTGTGAGAAATACCTGGGGGAGGTGGAGGGGAGGCGGGGTGGGGTGGGTGGGGTCCGGAAAATGATCCGAAAAATTGAAATTACAAGTCAAAATACTGCAAAACTATGAGTTCTGATTAATATAAAATTGGAAAAAGTGAGATAACATTGACATTTGAAATAGTAATATTTTAGACATCGGAATGCAATATTATGATGTAGGGTAGGACATATTACCCACACCCTAAAAATCAAAATTAATGATACATGTAGAATTCCAAATCATGACACCATATTACCTTATTGTTTAGGGTAGAGCATAACACCCCAATACATATTTTCAATAATACCCCCCTTTTTTTTTTTGAGGTAGGGGCACCCCCTGGCACATATTTTTATCCGCAAAAAAACCGGGCCAAAAATAATTTTCACCGCAAAAATGGGGTACTATTAGTACCCCATTTTTCAATAATACCCCATTTTTTGGGACCCGGGCGCCCCCTGGCCCAGAACCCGCTCGTCCATTCCTACTGGGGGGGGGGGGGGGGGTCGAGTCGGTTCAACCATAAAGTATACAACAACAACCATAATCGACCATGGCGATAATAGTGTGGCTGCTCATACCTACAAATGCACCCCAACCCGCTGGTTCTCACTGGTTCTCACTGGTTCTCGCCGGTTCTCGCCGGTTCTCACTGGTTCTCACCGGTTCTCACTGGTCAACGGGAAGCAGCAGTTCCTCCGCTTTAAGTGAGCACCACCGACGTCACCACATGTACATGTACGTTAAATGTACAGTGAATGCTGGATCAGCGTGATTGGGACACTATGGGCAGGTTGTGATGTGATGTTTGTTGTTCTCCTTCTCGGTCTCCTTCTCGGTCTCCTTCTCGGTCTCCTTCTCCTTATCCTAATGTCGTGGACATGGAAATCGAGTCGAATGACCGGGGCCGGCGCCCTCAGCGCGTACAGAACGTCGTTGCATGCAGTGCACATCAGGGATCCACACACATACCATATCTAGCGGTATGTATAGGGCTCCCTTGTGCACATGTTGATCCGATGCGATCAGCACGCTGCGGCACATCTTGATGCATGTGTGTACCGCTTATCCCCGGCTGGATGGCCAGCGCCCCGGGGCCGCTAGACGTGCGACCTGATTTTCATGTCCACAGCAGTACCGTATTTCCCCGTAAGTAAGTTCTCCCCAATGACTTAGTACCCCCCTATAAAAAATACACTTTCCACTGCCGAGGTTATCACCCCGAAAGACAGTTCCCCCCGAAAGATGGTAAGTTCGTACCCGTCCTACATGTGCAGACACCGTACAGTACATACATCATATGCACGGACACTAGAGTTGCGCAGGCTTCCCACTGCGTGTCATTTACCCCCGATAAAAAAGTACTCCCCGAAAGATAGTACCACCCCCGAAAGTTAGTACTCATGTGGCTGCTAAGTTCGAAAGTTAGTACGTACTAACTTCCGGGAAATACGGTAGTTATCGGTCTGCTTCTCCCTCTCCTTCTCCTTCTTCTCGTTCTTGTTCTTGTTCTTGTTCTCCTTCCTGTTCTCGTTTTTATTCTCGCTCTTGTTCTTCCCTTGCCTGTGCACCAGATCGTTTGCACAGCCGGCTAAGGCCGTGCAGAAGGTTTGCGAGTGTGTTCTCATTCTGAAAGGTTTCAAGGAAATCAACTGGAAAACTGCCAAGGGAATGATGGCCGAGTCTGGATTTCTCTCCTCGCTCATGAATATGGACGTTGATGGTATCTCGGTGAAGCAGGTAAGGTATGTGTGTGTGTGGGGGGGGGGGGGGTCAAGTGCAGGACGGATATGCTTGTGATGCTCTTCTCCCCTGCAACTGCTTCATACCTCTCCTCCTCCACTGCGTCTCGTGGTCTTGTCCTTGTATGCATATGCACACACACACACACACACACACACACACACACACGCACACACACACGCACGCACACACACACACACGCACGCACGTGTTCACTACTTGACCATCCTGTTCTTTGGTGACTGCTTCGTGTGTGAAACTTTGCCTTTTGCAACTTAGTCTGTGTGGTTGTTCTTGTTGCTGCTGCTGCTGCTGCTGCTGCCATCCTGTCTACTTCTCTATTCCATTTCGTTTGAGTGATCTCTTCGCCCACCGCATCCAACCAACCACACATACCGTATTATCTCTAATATAAGCACAGTCTCCAATATTAGCACGTCTCCAATAATAGAACACCTTGGGGTGGCATTCAAAAAATAAAGTGCTCAGTCTCCATTATAAGCACACTGTGTAAATTCATTATCTGTACCGGCGAAAAAAACCCTGAAATGTGTGTGTCTGACATGAATTTGGCATGGCAACATGCCTCTGAAATGAGGTTGAAATAATAATGGAACAGTCTCCAATAAAGGACCATCTCCATTAATAGCATGGGGCGGAGGTACATTGAAAAATTAAAGGACCGTGCTTATATTAGAGATAATACGGTATCACAATTTCTTCTTTTTATCATTTTCATTATTTCCATTGATGCGTTTCTCTTTGCTAAGCTTGCCACGGCTGTCCCTAATCACCCTCACCTCATTTGATTGGCTTCGGCTATGAATGTGTGCTCCATAATAATTCCCGTTTGCATCTTTCCCTCAAACTAGTGAATAATAAGAAGTTATGGTGAAAAAGGAAAAGTACAAAGTATTACGAGTTATGACTAACTGTCCACCAACGTAACCAGATCTTATACAGTCAGCGAGTGCGACAAAATGGCACAAAACTGACAAGGAGTACTGAGACGTGCCATTTTGTCGCACTCGCCGACTGTATAAGATCTGGTTACGTTGGTGGACAGTTAGTCATAACTCGTAATATTTTGTCCTTTTCCTTTTTCACCATATTTTCATTGGCTCACCATCCGAGTTGAATATGAA
>NC_088649.1:33636964-33699464 GCF_964019385.1 Sycon ciliatum
GGGGTTTTCCCTCCACTTGGGATGAGCAGTTTGTGTATGCGTACCATGGGGTTTTCCCTCCACTTGGGATGAGCAGTTTGTGTGTGTGCCGAGTGGTTTTTCCTCCACGTGGGATAAGCAAGGAGTTTCCTCCTCTTGGCACCAGCAATTTGTGTAGGCCATGGGGTTTTCCCTGCAATTGGCATGATCAGCAGTTAGTGTATGACAAGGGGCTACCCTCCACTCGATATGCCAACATAATCAACAAGAAACTAGTCGAGTCGACGTGACGTTCCTATGTTGCATGTTTGTAATTTGCAGTTTTCAAATTGCTTTGCATGCAACTGTGATCACCGGTGCAGTCTGATGGCAGACACTCCTGTGTTTCGTAAACAATGACGTGATTGTTTTGCTAAATCTCTCATTCTCTCTCACACACATTCTCTCTCTCTCTCTCTCTCTCTCTCTCTCTCTCTCTCTTTCTCACGTACACACACACACACACACACACACGTACACACACACACGTAGGCTCTGGGCAGCGTCGTTACATCATGCTCGGTGACAAGGAGGTGGACTACGACCCGAATTTCAAACTCTATCTCAATACAAAGCTTGCCAACCCTAAGTACACTCCTGCCGTATTTGGAAAGTCCATGGTTATCAATTACACCGTGACACTCAAGGTAAACATCAAGACTGATGGAAGCAGTTTTTGATTGGTCAGGCCATACCCTACCCCTTCCGATACAGTTTGTCTAATAGTCGGTATGCATACTATAATTTCAGAAATTTTAGTTGTTCAATATTTTCGTTAGGAAAGGCCAGGTTAGGTGAACGGAAATTTTAGGTACAGAGCAGCAGTTCCCTATTGGATTATGTGTGTTGGTGTTTGTTCGGTGTATTGAAATTTTAGGTATGAAACTGACGCACCGAAAGTACCGAGAATAAAAGTACACCGAAAAATTGTGAAATTATTAGTGTTGAAACGAATAATCGAATAATTTAGAATATTCGTGGGGTGAACGAATAATCGAATAGTCGTAGGAATTATCAGAAATCGAAAAATACTCAGTGCTGACCCTACTGATATTTGCACAGCGTAGATCTGCTCGCAGTATGATGTACTCTTGGCGGTACAGGTTATCCGGTTTTGCACCTCCACATAACAAAATCCGATAATCAGAATTTTTTTAACTACTTAAAGAGTGCTGAAAAAGTGTTGAAAAATGCCATCATGCGTATGATAGAATATAGATTATTCGTTCGATGGAGGGCGAAATTATTCGATAGATTATTCGTTCGAAGAATCCGTGTTCGGTTTAAACACTAAAAATTATGTTAATCTCTTCAGCAGTTAACATGTGTTGGTGGCTAACAAATTGGTCATGTGATGGCCTGACCAAGCGGATCGGTTTCAGCGGCCTGAGCATGTATAGTTGTAACCCTGGCGACATACTAGTAGCGTGGCACTGTTGGCGTTCACGCTTTGGCCGACCTCTTTTCAAAATTGAAAGCTCCAGTGTACAGTGCATGGTTCAACTGAAAGATGGTCAGCCCACCTTGACTTTGTGCTGAAGAAAGCCGTAAAATCTTTTAATATTCTCTTTAGGCTGAAATCAACTCTACACACTAAATCACTCTCTCTCTCATTTACAAAACGTATATCCTGCCTATAATTGAATATGCATGCATTGCTGTCACCCCGCTCTCAATCGCATCCCTTGACCGTCTTGAGCGAATCCAGCGCAAGGCGGCCAGAATCTGCCTCCGTCTCCCCCTCTACACTCCTCTGAATCATTCAACACTGCTCCATCGGCTCAAATGGCCGACAATGTTCTCTCGCCGCAAAGTGAAGCTCACCCTTCTTGCTCACTCCATAAAATACCAATATGCCCCACAACACATACGCTTGCTTAACACCCCCGCTCAAGTTACGGCCCAGTACAGCCTTCGACACGCACGCACTTGGCACCTCCCACCCTCCAGAACCAATCGCTGTAAAGACTCTCCACTGTACAAGTCCCTAGCATACTACAATGCCCTCCCTGCTAGCATTCGTGACGTCTCCTCCCGACCTGCTTTCAAACAAGAAATCTGCTCACTGCTGATTAACTCAATCTGCTCCTGCAGCGCTCACCCTCTCTCATACTTGTAAAGTTCAAAGTGATGTAAATCACTTTCCAACTGTTTAACCCACAATCTCACCTTCTCATAAATGTATCTCTTATTGGCGATGGTGCCATCGTGAGAATAAAGAATTCAAACTGCCATCGTGAGAATAAAGAATTCAAAAAAAAACTGTTCAACACCCATACCGCAAGTCTACAAATTTTCAGCGTGTTCAAATTTCGGTCTCCCAAACCTAAAACCCATTAAAATTATGGCCTCCCAGGGCTAAAACCCATTAAAATTTCAGCCTCCCAGGGCTAAAACCCATTAAAAAATTTCAGCCTCCCAGGGCTAAAACCCATTAAAATTTCGGCTTGTACTGCTGCTGCCTGGATGGTGATAAAAAATTTCACCTCGGCTTTGGCAATGTACTAGTATCAACCCCGTGCCAATATGACGAAACTTTGCAGTGCCCACATGTTGTATATTTACAGTATCTGTGTGTGTGTGTGTGTGTGTGTGTGTGTGTGTGTGTGTGTGTGCGTGTGTGTGCGTGTGTGTGTGTGTATATGTTTGTTTGTAGGGTTTGGAAGACCAGCTGTTGAGTGTTATCGTGGCTCACGAGAAGAAAGAACTCGAGGCACAGAGAGAGTCGCTGATCCAAGAAACCAGGTCAGTGGAATACCAGGACACCCTAGTCTGTAATGCCGTACTTTCGGGAGTATAAGCCGCACTGGAGTATACGCCACATTCAGATTTTTTTGTCACGAAATACAGACATCTACCCTGTTCAAAATGCAGTTGTGTGATGTCCACCACTTTCTGAGTACCCCGTTGACCACCTGTTAATTTGACCATCCTAGATTTCAGGTCCACAATGTTTGTGATGACATGGCATTGTAGAGGACAAGCAGAAGTAGAACTTACGTTTAAGCATCGCAGTGAGGTTGTGTGGGAGGGGTGCTGGTGGAGATATATTCAAAGAGGTGCCTGTTCATGCCGAGCACAACCGCTGAACACCGAATACTGGTCTCGTAGGTACAGTCAACTTCGCTAATAACGACTGAAGATATAACGACAATTCGCGAATAACGACAGAATTTCCATGCCCAGAGCAAAGTCCATACTACCTGTATACATATAATGAGACTTCGGGTATAATGAAACTTTGCGAATAAGGACACTTTTCTGACGCAACGCCGAGTGTCGTTATACGCAATGTTGACTGTACATATATGTGGTTGTAGTGCCTGATGGTGTCTGTTGCAGCGCTTGGCTAACGCACGTGTGTTTGTAGGTGCATGCAACTGGGTTCTAGTATCCCGAAGTGTGTGTCCGTGTCTGTGTCCGTGTCTGTGTGTGTGTTTGTGTGTGTGTGTGTGTTTCTGTGTGTGTCTGTGTCTGTGTGTGCATGTGTGAGTGTGTGTGTGTGTTCGTGCGTATGTGCGTGCGTGCATATGTGTGTGTGTTCACATGTGCATGCCTGAACCTGTCTGTGCATATGGCTTTACGTATGTGTGTGTGTGTGTGTGTGTTTGTGTGTGTGTGTGTGTCCACGTGCCCAGTGATAACAAACGTCTGCTGAAGGACCTGGAGGACACTCTGCTGAGAGAGCTGGCCGCGTCCACGGGTAACATGCTGGACAATGAGGAGCTAATTGCCACGCTGGAAAACACAAAGACCAAGGCCACGGAAGTAAGTGCAGTCGACTCCACTTATAAGAAACTCGCATATAGCAAATTTCGTGATACAGCCAACTCTTGTCCATGTCCCTGTTTGGATCCAGGCGCGTAAAGCCGTATCGCAAAACTCGCAAAAAAAGCAGCTAGAGTTTGCCGTACAATGTCCGCAAAACAGGATAATACGTATCGCAAAGTGCCTGCGTTCAACGTTACGTTCATCATATCCATGTGTCGATGCGTGGACTGGACTTGTACACGTGGCGGGTAGATCCTTCACACATGTTTTCTAGATCTACATGTATGCCAGTCTTGAAATTTGTTGTACATGCGGCATTTCTGTTGTAAAGAACTAATTCTCCTGCACAATGGTGTTTGATATATCAGGAGTCAACTGTATATTGACATGGCACGTGATTTGCATGTACGGTTGTGACCAAAGACATCTGACTCAGGAGCCGAAAGCAGCACAGGATTTCCGTGGCCGTGACTGTAAACTCCCATCGTTGTTAGCTCTTTCTCTGCCAAAGCTGCATTGATGCGCCTGGCCCAATTGTCATCCGGTCCAGTATAGTCTACAGGGGGGGTCCAGCAATGTCTACAGGGGGGATCCAGCAATGTCTACAGGGGGGGGGGGGGGTCCAGTATAGTCTACAGGGGGGGATCCAGCAATGTCTACAGGGGGGATCCAGCAATGTCTACAGGGGGGATCCAGCAATGTCTACAGGGGGGGGGGGTTCCAGTATAGTCAAAACTGAGTACCGGAAGCTGATACATGACACGCATATGGTTGCCAGGAATACGTTTATGAAATTTAGGAGGTTCCGCGGAACCCCTGGAGCCCCTCCTGGATCCGCCCCTGTATGTGGATGTGATCAGTGTATCGGAGTGCGAGAAGAAGACGCCTCCAGGCCCGAAGCCGGCTTGTGAGTGGTGGTACGACCCCAGGTCGGCTACAGGATCTATTATTTCCCCATGCCCAATTTCAAATCCTGGGAGGATACATCTCTGGCTCTATGCATCTTGTGATTATTCATGTCTGTTTGTTTCAGCCACTTGGTACACATTCCTCTAGCAACAGACATGACAGCAAGGAATGTTTGAGGATAGCTTATGACTAATACCGTAAAATCCCGCCAGAGCGCACCGTCTCTCCCATCCGCCCCTCCCTGACTTCTTGTCCGTGAAGTGATTGCTTGTATCCTCGTATGACTCTGTGATGCCGTACTGTACTGCAGACGGGTGCTCGACCCCGTTGGAAATGTACGCAACAGTGCCCACCCTCTTGACCAGGGATCGCACGAACCCTGAGAGTTTTGAGGGTTCTGAACGACTCCTGGCTCTTGACCTTTGTTCGGCGTACGAGATGCACGATCAGTTTTCGTAGGGGGAGTACTTTTTCGTGTAGCACTGAATGCGGCAAGTAGGACTCGCCCATCCGCCCCTCCTAACCTGAACCTACTCGTAGCGTCGAGGAGGTAGGGGCGTAAGGGTGCTCTGGCGGGCTTTCACGGTACTTGCAGATATTCATTTGCTTACTGAGCAGACCATGAACTCTGGAATTGGTAAAAACTGGCACAACCATGGCCTTCAGGGCCGTAGCACCCGATCCAGCCAATTCGGCCAGCCCACCCTGTCGCGTCATGACAGTTAGCCCACCCAATTTGTGCACGCTGGTACTGTGGATTAAGGGCTGGAAACCAGGCAGTCCTTGATTGAATAAGGTTCATTTCCGGGTTAAGTATTTCATTTGGCCGGACCTCCTGAAACCCCCAGTGCTACAGCCATGTACTCAGCAGGTTTTGGTTGGAAAGACCGACACTGTCTGTTCCCGCTGCTTGTGTGTGTGTGTTCTCACTGCTTGCGTCTGTTCCCACTGCTTGCTTCCGTCTGTTCAGGTCACGGAGAAGCTAGAGTTAGCCGGCAAGACGTCAGCAGAAGTGGATGTGCTGCGTGATGGCTATCGTCCTGCGGCCAAACGCGGTGCCGTACTCTTCTTCGTCCTGTCTGAAATGGCCGCCATCAACGTCATGTACCAGTACTCGCTGGCTAGTTTCCTGGACGTGTTTAACCTGTCACTGCGCAAGTCACTGCCCAACCCTCACCTGCACAAGCGTCTCAATAACATCATGGATACGCTGACCATCAATGTGTATAATTATGCGTGTACCGGTGAGTGAAAGTGTGTGAGGGGGGGGGGGGTGTTTTGTGCAGGTGTGTGTGTGCGTGTATTATTATGAGTACGCTTGCATGTGTGCATGTGTGTGTGTGCGTGCGTGCGTGCGTGCGTGTGCACACTCCTGTTTCTTCTCTTTCTCTTTCTGGGTGGGGTGTTGGGGGGGGGGGGGGGGGGGGGGGTGAGTACATGCATTCGGGCCATTTGCATCCAATCATGCACACTTATTTCCTTTTCAACTGTTGATATTCACTCAGATTGTGTCTGGTGGTGATAGCTGCAATACTTGTGCCCGCCATTGTAATCACCTGTTGGTGACCTGTCTGTGTTTCTGTCTTCTCTGTCGGTTAGGTTTGTTTGAGGAGCACAAGCTACTCTTCTCATTCCAGATGACAATCAAGTTGGACGAGGCCAGCGGAGAAATGAAACAAGACGAACTTGACTTCTTCGTCAAGGTGCGGTTTCACGAGTCGCTGCAACTAGCGGGCGCAATACTCGAGTGCTTTGGGCAACTGTCATCTCTAGTTCTCTCTCTCTTTCTCTCTCTCTTTTCTCTCTCTCTCACACACTCTCTCTCTCTCTCTCTCTCTCTCTCTGTGTCTCTCTGTCTCTCTCTCTGTCTCTCTCTGTCTCTCTCTGTCTCTCTCTCTCTCTGTCTGTCTCTCTCTCTCTCTCTTTCTCTCTCTCTCTCTCTCTCTCTCTCTCTCTCTCTCTCTCTCTCTCTCTCTCTCTCTCTCTCTCTCTCTCTCTCTCTCTCTCTCTCTCTCTCTCTCTCTCTCTCTCTCTCTCTTGTTCTTCCTTTAGTTATCTCAGTCTTTCTTTCTTGAACTCTCTGCAAGTAGGGTAGCGTTCACACAGATGCTTGATTTGACCAACCATCACCATGCCAACACAGAGCACTCATCACCATCAGGTCTTTGGCGTATGGTTTCACTGCGTTCACCCCTACCTATTCAGTTCTAACTAATACATGGACACAATCGCCCTGTCTTCTGCCAAAGCTGGTCTCTCGCTGTGGACTGGAAGATTCACCAGCCTTTAGTTGAGTGTCAGTATACACACATAACAAACATTTATAAAATAAAACTTATACCGCTTGCATGTCTTTATTTCTATACATTTTCTCATATAATTTCCTTCATCTTTCTGTGAGAACCGGACCTACGGGATGGTGTGCAATTGGTGAAGTAAAATAAATGTCAACACCAACAACACCAGCGGGTGCAGGTTGAAGGCACAACATCCTCCTTCATTCCAATTCCAGCGGGAGTGCCTCAGGGCTCTGTCCTGGGACCACTTCTGCTCCTGGCATACACCATTGACCCGCCCACTGCCTGTGAAAATGCTACAGCCTCGTGTAGCCAGTTCGCGGATGACACTGCACTGATTGCCATTGCAGGCAGTTACATTGGGTGTGAGGCTGCGCTACAAAGAAGCATCGATGCCGCAGCAGAATGGCTAGAGCGCTGGCACCTGCTAGTCAATAAAGCGAACACCGTCATCCTCCCGTTCCACCATGCTAACCGATCCCCACCACGACTACCCGAAATAAGACTTGGGCAAACCCTACTAGAAACAGTAACACAACATCGTCACCTTGGCATAATATCCCAACATGACCTGCGCTGGACAAAACACTTCGATAGTACTATAGTGAATCACTTAAGTCATTCAACTTGCTATTCCGCCTAAGATCAACTCTGACCACTTCTGCTCTTGCAACAATCTATACTTGACGCATCCTACCCCTGTACTCTTATGCAAACATCGCTGTAACCCCCATCTCCCACACTACCTTAGACAAGCTAGAGAGAATCCAGCGGAAAGCCGCACGATTATGCCTCCGCCGCCCCCTCTACACCCTTATTAACCACTCTGACCTTCTACACCGCATGAAATGGCCCACTCTCTTCTCCCGCTTTAAAGTTAAACACATAGCGTTTGCTCACTCCATCCACCACCATTACGCCCCGCCTCATATTCTAATGTTTGCAACCCCAAATCCTGTCAATACAGGCTAAAGCTTCAGGAACACTGGCACTTGGCATTTGCCAACTGCAAGAACCGACCACTGCCTGGGTTCCCCTCTGTACAAATCTCCAATATTTCAATGGCCTCACATCAATGTTACGCGATATTCAATCAGCAGCTTTGTTTAAGCAAAATAGATCAACCCTGCTGCTCAATTCAATCTGCTCCTGCACGATCCACGCTCACCCGTACATCTAGTTTGATCACTGCTAGCCATGAAGCTTCCGCATCATACTAATCTCACTCTAGTTATTATCTCTTATTGGCCACAGGCCATCGAGAGAATAAAGCTTTGAAACAGTGCACGTGAAATACTCTGTTGTCTGTCTGTCTGATGTAAGCTATTGCGATGTGTTTTCCGTTTGTTTTGCGTATTGTTGTTGTGTTGATGTTCTTTTAGGGTAACATTGCACTGGAGAAGACACCGCGTGCTAAGCCGTATCCATGGATACCTGACCAGGGCTGGGAGGACATACAGCGACTGATGGAGGTACGAGCTGGTGATTTTTTCTGTTTGTTGCTCTTGCTGCTGCTGCTGTTGCTGCTGCTCCTGCTGCTGCTGTTGCTGCTGCTTTTGAACTGCTGCTGTTGTTGCTGCTGATGCTGCCGCTGCTCTAGAACTGATGGTGATGCTGCCGCTGCTCTAGAACTGATGGTGATGCTGCTGGTGCTGCTGCTTCTACCGGCTGTGCTTGTGGCAGTGGTGAGAGGCGAATGGTTCACTAATATTAGTTTCACAACTTGGCGTTCATGTGTGTGTGTATGTGTCTGTATGTATGTCTGTCTTTCTGGGTGTTTGTCTGTCTGTGTCTGTATCTGTCTGTCTGTCTGTCTGTCTGTGCATGTGTGTTTGTGTGTCTGTCTGTCTGTGTATGTGTCTGTCTGTGTGTGTGTGTGTCTGTCTGTGTGTCTGTGTGTCTGTGTGTGTCTGTGTCTGTCTGTCTGTCTGTCTGTCTGTTTGTGCACATGCTTAGGTTGTTCCTGATGTGTTTGGTTCCTTGGCTGATGACGTGGAGCGTAATGGTGCCACTTGGAAAGAGGTATGTGCACTGTAGGGTCTCTCCAACCCCCTCCCTGCCCCCCCCCCCCCCACACACACACCAGGGACATTTGACCCATGCCACCCCTTCCCCCCCCCCCCCACACACACACCAGGGACATTCGACCCATGCCACCCCTTCCCCCCCCCCCCCACACACCCCCCAGGGACATTCGACCCATGCCACCCGTCCCCCCCCCCCCCACACACACACACACACCTCAGGGACATTCGACCCATGCCACCCCTCCCCCCCCCCCCCCCACACACACACACCTCAGGGACATTCGACCCATGCCACCCCCTCCCCCCCCCCCCACACACACCTCAGGGACATTCGACCCATGCTACCCCCTCCCCCACCCATCCCAAGGGTCAACACCAGGCTAATGTCACCATTAGCAGAGGTCAAGCACTTGTGGTTCATTGCCAATGGGCTGAACTAACAGCCTAGTCACGAAATGCCTCTATTCAGCATGTACAGATATCTGTGTGGTTAAACCTTGTTGGTGTCTGTTGCATGCCTGTGTGTGTGTGCGTGCGTGCGTGCATGTGTCTGTGTGCGTGTGTGTGCATGTCTGACTGTCGATCTGTCTATCTTTCTGTGTGCGCATTTGTGTGTGTGTGTTAATTATGTGCATACATATCGCATACAACTTCACCACCTCATTCACAATCCTCCTGATCTGCACCACTATTTATTTGTGCTACCCGCAGTGGTTTGACTCTGATATGCCTGAGAGTACGTCACTGCCGGGCAAGTACGAAGCGGCCATGAACAACTTCCAACGGCTGCTGATCCTGCGCTGTTTCCGCGTCGACCGTGTGCATCGCGCCGTCATGAACTTTGTGACCGACCGCATGGGAGAGCAGTATGTCACACCGCCCGTTGTCAGCTTTGAGGGGATCTTCGAGCAGGTGAGTGCAGTGGGTGCTAGCTGGCTGCTGTTGTGTGCTGTGCTGTACTGTGCTGTGCTGTGCTGTACTGTGCTCTGCTCTGCTCTGCTCTGCTCTGCTCTGCTCTGCTCTGCTGTACGATGACAGTTCTGTGCTGGTGTTGGTTGCTTGTAACAGCAACGCCTTCGTAACGACATGACGGACATTCCGTGCACTGTGCTGAGGTTTTTTGTAACCATGCCTCCGTAATGGGATTACGGTGCAACAAAATAAATGACAAGCATTTCGCGCCCTGGGGCACCAATTGTGGAGGAGAAGTATTTGCTGTGTGTCTGCATTGCTGTTCACCCCGTGCGCCAATCTCTCTGCTAGTCCATTTGGCTGACTGGATAATAATAGTGATTGGTTGGCTGTGTGTGTGTGTGTGTGTGCGTGTGCGCGCGCGTGTGTTTTATGTGTGTGTGGTGTACACCTGCACAATTGCTATGTGTGTGTATGTGTGCTGTTGCTGTTGTTGTTGTTGTTGTTGTTTCTATGGTTACGTAGTCGACCCCTACCTCACCAATCGTGTTCATTCTAAGCCCAGGGTCCGACCCGGCTGGTGAACTTGGCAAGCTGGCAGAGAGATCTGGCTTCGGAGGAAACCGACTCAAGTTCCTCTCCATGGGTCAAGGACAAGAAAAGGTAAGGAGAGCATAGACTGAATTTGAAGAGAACACATGGCAACGAGTTTTGAAGCAAACTGTCCAACCATCATAAGTCGTTCCTATGCGTTCTCTTCTTTTTCCACATTTTATTACTGGCTCAGTATCGTAGTTAGAGTAACGCGTGCTTGTTGAAATGTTGTACACGAGGTATGGGTATGTAGCTCTGTCTGTGCATATACATGTACGTCTGTGTGTTCTGTGTGAAGGGCTTCATTGCAAAACGAGATAAATCAATTTTCAGGAGGAGCGATTTTCTGTGATCAGCAACTGGGTGGGTTTGGGTCAAATCTAACTCAGCAGATGAGAAGAGTAGGGTGATGTATGCAAATACAGGCTTTCTCGAAAATCAGGGGCCATCCATTATCTCAAGCAAGGTGATTCTTCAACATTTTTGGGCAAAACCAGATATATTCGCCGGACTAATCAGTATTATGAGATTAGAAAATACAAGTGCAACGACTTCACTGAGTTCCGAACTCTGAAGGAGCTCAGCAGCAGCAGCAGCGTCGTCCATCCCTGACGCCTCTAGCATACTGCCCTTTGCAGTTTCGAAAGCGAAAAAACAACAGCTACGAAGAAGATGATACGAAAAGATCGAAATGACAACGGATGTAGCTGCTACAAAGCAACAACACGAAAACACTGTGCTTTGAACTCTGACATCGACATTTTGCACAGACTCAGTCTATTCGCGATGTTTGCCACGTGCTGCGCCAGCATGCACTCGCTGGCTTGTCACAGATCACGCTGGCCCGCGCGACAGGATATGTCGCACTTTGCTCGAAAACATCGGTGGTGTTTATCGCGTTTTGCAGTAGAACGTCAACTTCAACGTTGATTTTCAGTGGGATATGTCTCGTTTTGGAGAATTCTTTTTGGCCACCAGATGCAGTGATCCCTACTGATTCGATTGACACCGAAAACGCCATATGCATGAGATTGGCGTTTAGCGCGTTTTGCAATGAAGCCATTCGTATGTTTGTATGTATCCATGTCTGTGTGTTCTGTATGTTTGTATGTATCCATGTCTGTGTGTTCTGTATGTTTGTATGTATCCATGTATGTGTGTTCTGTATGTTTGTATGTATCCATGTCTGCATGTTCTGTATGTTTGTATGTATCCATGTCTGTGTGTTCTGTGTGTTTGTATGTATCCATGTCTGTTTCTCTGTTGGGATGAAAGCAAGAGTATTTCTAACCCTGTATTGGTTTTTCCGTGACAGCTCTTACCCAATGTTTGTATCGTTTGCAGTGGACACCGTGTATGAGCGTTTGGATTGAGAGAAACACGCTGCATCTGTGTGAGATGAGATGATTTTCTCTGTATGTTGCCTGTGTCACACTATCTAATATTTACTTCCTCTTCAATTGTTGCTGCTGCTGCTGTTCCTTTTGCTGTTGGTGTTGCTGCTGCTGGTCCTGCTGTTATTGCTGCTGTTGCTGCTGCTGCTCATGCTGCTGCTGCTGCTGTTGCTGCCGCTGCCGCTGCTGCTGCTGTTGTTGTTGCTGCTATTGCTGCTGCTGCTGCTGCTCCTGTTGCTATTGCTGATGCTATTGCTGCTGCTGTTGCTGCTACGTCTTCGTTGTCATTGTAATCGTTGTCGTTGTTGTTTGTATTCCCTTCACCTGTGTTGTCACCGATAGCTTGCTCTGAGTTTGTTGGACACGGCAGTGACACGAGGACAATGGCTGATGTTACAGAACTGCCACCTGTTGGTCAGATGGTTGCGAGATCTAGAGAAGGCCTTGGAGAAGATCGCTACCGGCAAGCCTCATCCAGACTTCCGCCTCTGGTTGACCACTGCACCAACACCAGACTTTCCGATCGGTATTTTGCAGCGGTCACTGAAGGTCAGTTTTCCTGCTGAGCATTCTTATCTGTGCTGCTGTTTTTGCGTGTGTTTCTCGGGGAGCGGGGGGGGGGGGGGGGGAGGGGGTTGCGTTTGCGTGTGTGTGTGTGTGTGTGTGTGTGTGTATGTGTGTGTGTGTGTGTATGTGTGTGTGTGTGTGTGTATATGTGTGTGTATGTGTGTGTGTGTGTGTATGTGTGTGTGTGTGTATATGTGTGTGTATGTGTGTGTGTCTGTCTGTCTGTGTGTCTGTCTGTGTCTGTGTGTATGTGTGTGTATATGTGTGTGTGTGTCTGTCTGTGTGTCTGTCTGTGTGTCTGTCTGTGTCTGTGTGTATGTGTGTATCTGTTCATTCCTGTGTATGTGTCTGTCTATGTGTGTTTAAGTTATTTGTCTACACATTTGACCATATTACCATCTGACAAAGTGACCAGCTGACAAAGTGACCAGCTGACCCTCTGAGTCTGCCTATGTGACCATGTGATCATGTGACCATCTCATCATGTGATCATGTGATTATGTAACCATGTGACCATCTGACCATGTAACCATGTGATCATGTGATCATGTGACCCATGTATCTGTAGGTGGTGACTGAGCCGCCGAACGGGCTGAAGCTCAACTTACGTAACACGTACCATCGCATCACACCGGGTTCACTGAACGAATGTTCTCACGCCGCCTTTCAACCACTGGTGTACGTTCTTGCCTTCTTTCACGCTGTGGTTATCGAACGGCGCAAGTATGGCAAGATCGGGTGGAATGTATCGTATGACTTCAACGAGAGTGACTTCTCCGTGTGTATGAAGGTCAGTGCAGAGGCCAGAGGGTGATTGTTGTGCTGGGAGTGTGTAGTTTGATGCGGTGATGTGTCCTGGCCTCGCACTCCTCTGTTTCCTGTGAGTGGGTGCATGATGGGTGTGAGGGTGTGAGGGTGTGTGTAGGGGTACGGGTGTATGATAGGGCTGTGAAGGTGGATGACGGGCACATGGCTGGGTCTAGGGGTTGTAGTGATGGGCATGTGTGTAGTGTAGAGGTGTGTGAGGGAGGGGAGGGGGGGGGGGGGGGGTCTAGGGGTTGTAGTGATGGGTATGTGTGTGGGTAGAGGTGTGTGAGGGAGGGGGGGGGGGGGGTCTAGGGGTTGAAGTGACGGGTATGTGGGTACATGTACGGGTGGACTGATTGGTGATGGGTGTGTGGTCCTATCAGCTGTCTAGCAAACCATAGAGCAATGTTAGCGAGCAATTAAATCCTCTTGTTGACACTGTGTGATTCTGTTACTGTCCACTGTTGTGTGTGTAGATTCTGGAAACGTACCTGAGCAAGGCTTACGAAAGCGGAGACACCAGCATACCATGGAACAGTCTAAAGTATCTCATAGGAGAGGTAACCCGGGTTAACTATACATCACTTACTTTCTGCATCTACATCTTATGTAGCAAGAAGGAGCCACGGGTCTCTGTGTGTGTGTGTGTGTCTGTGTGTGTGTGTGTGTGTGTGTGTGTGTGTGTGATCCCCAGTAGCCTAATCGGTAGGGCACTGTCCCTGAAAGACAGGGATGCTGGGTTCGAATCCTGCTCGTGGATCTTTCTTTTGCAACACTTACACCGCCAACGGGGTAGTTGCCATTGGCAACTAACTGAGAACTAGAATGACTATCATCATCGGCTTTGCCCCGTGTGTATACAGTGCAAGTGTGATAGAGGCTCTGTGAGGAGCAGCAGCAGCAGCTGGGGTTTGCTCTGTCATTTAGCTGCTCGTGTAAGACATACGTGTTTCTCCAGGCCAGCACAAGGGCGTGTCTGGCAACGTGAGAATCCGTGTGTCTGCGTGCATGTGTTTGTTTGTGTGTGTGTGTGTGTGTGCGTGCATGTGCGCGTGCATGGGCGCGTGTGTGCATTTGTGCGTCTTTCCGTCTGTCTGTTCCCAGGTAATGTACGGTGGGAGAGCTATAGATGATTTTGATCGTCGTGTTCTCAACACCTACATGAATGAGTACATGGGAGACTTCATCTTCGACACCTTTCAGCCATTCCACTTTCATTGCCATGGTGATGTAGATTACAAGATTCCGGAAGTACCCGAGGCGGCAGAGATGACACGACCAGCCAAGTAAGAACTTTAAGGGGTCGTCGCAAAAGTTTTTTTTGTCGTCCCTGAAACGATCAATATTCATTTGGGGGGGGGGGGGGGAGAAGGGGTGGGAGCGAAAATCGCAAGTCGACTGACACTGCACATATTGACATGTACATGCATGTGAAGTTTGTCTTCCAGCATAGAAAGCT
Source organism: Sycon ciliatum (assembly GCF_964019385.1). Lineage (NCBI taxonomy): Eukaryota > Metazoa > Porifera > Calcarea > Leucosolenida > Sycettidae > Sycon > Sycon ciliatum. Next base: position 33,651,720 of record NC_088649.1, read on the forward strand.
TCGTTCATTTCAGAGTAAGGTTAGGGGGTCCGAGTACGAAATGAGAGAGGTCATGTGAGATTGTGCATCAGTGATTTCAGTGTGTATCAGGGGGGCGGGGCGTGTGTCTGTCTGTCTGCCTGTCTGTCTGTCTGTCTGTCTTGAGGTGTAGTGGGCGCAGTCAGTTTTTCTCCTGGTTGTTTTCGTATTATAACTCCCTCGAACTAATGAGCGTGTGTGGTTGTGTGCATGATTGTGTTTGTATGCATATACGACGTGATTCTGTGTGTTTGTATGCATGTTGGACGTGATTCTGTGTGTTTGTATGCATGTACGACGTGATTCTGTGTGTTTGTATGCATGTACGACGTGATTCTGTGTGTTTGTATGCATATACGACGTGATTTTGTGTGTTTGTATGCATATACGACGTGATTCTGTGTGTTTGTATGCATGTACGACGTGATTCTGTGTGTTTGTATGCATGTACGACGTGATTCTGTGTGTTTGTATGCATGTCCGATGTCATTCTGCGTGTTTGTATGCAGGGACTATTACGTGGACTACATTGAGTCTCTGCCGCTAGCCAACGCACCAGACGTGTTTGGTCTTCACCCGAATGCCGAGATAGCTTACAGCACCAGTGCAGCACGCAACATGTGGCTACAGCTGGTGGAGCTACAGCCACAGACCGGTGACAGCGGAGGTGGTATTAGCAGAGAAGAGTTCATTGCACGTATAGCCGGCGATATCCAGGTACGGTTGTGGCGCTTGAGAACGACGAGATGTTCCACTCGTTTTCTTCTTCATCCTGCTCATGCTCTTAGCTCCCTCCGCTGCTGCGGTCGTGTATTTAGTGACTCGTTCGGCACAACAGACGAAAAAGGCAGGCCATTTCTTACTTAATACCGCGATTTTCAGACAGAGAGAGAGAGAGCGAGAGAGAGAGAGAGAGAGAGAGAGAGAGAGAGAGAGAGAGAGAGAGAGAGAGAGACACACACACACACACACACGCACGCACGCACGCATGCACACACACACACACACACACACGGAAAACTGACATAATGTACATATTTGCTACTGCCGCCACCGTGTGTTTTCCTTGTCTTGCTGTAGAACAAGCTTCCGAAGACGTTTGAACTGGATCGTGTTCGTAAACAACTGGGTACAGAGCTCAGTCCGCAGTCGGTGGTGCTACTGCAAGAACTGGAACGGTTCAACAAACTACTCAAGAAAATGTCCTCGTCTCTGTCCAGCTTGCAGAAGGTATGACATGCGCATGTGCTGAATTTATGTGTTGTAGTGTCTCTGTTATCGCAGACACCAGGGGACGGTTGGTTAACTCATGTTGCAAAAGGAAGGGGTCCAAGGGGTGGAGCTCAACTCCATCACCCCTATCCTACGGGGTCATTGCCCTACCAATTAGGCTACCAGAGATCACACACACTCACCAAGTACCATGTACCATGTATACGCCCGTCGCAAGAGAAGCACGAACATCTGCAAATGCACTGGATGTGCACCCACAGATATTCTCTTATAGCAACGATAGCGAACAAGATGTGAATTAGACAGATCAAGACTAGCGTCAGATAACTGTCCAATCCGCACAACCTGCACACACACAGACACGCATGCGTGCGCGCACACACACGCACACACTCTCTCTCTCTCTCTCGCACTCACACACACACATGTACACACACACACACACACACACACACACACACGCGCGCACACACACACACACACACACACACACGCGCGCGCGCGCACGCACACACACACACACACACACACACACGTGTACACACACACACACGCACACACACACTAGGCCCCATTCTCACTATAGGCTATACTCATGTGTTTTGTTATGTCTGTGTTGCCATGGTGTTATTCCGCAGGCACTTGCCGGTGAGGTGGGAATGAGCAATGAACTTGACGAGGTCTCAAAGTGTCTGTTCAATGGGCAGATACCTGGCATCTGGCTAGCCCTGGCACCGGCTACGCTCAAGAACCTGGGCAACTGGATGATTCATCTGCTGAAGCGCAACGAGCAGTATTCCCACTGGGTACGAACATGCAAGTCATCCTAGAATAGGGCTACGAGCCTGGTTAACCACATCGGCACATCTCCACTACTTCCCTTTGTCTTCTTGTACAGTGTCACTTCGGTTGTCCAGCTCTTTCCATGATTATTAGTAGGGCTGTGTTTGCTAGTAAAAAAATAAAAAAGTAAGGAGCTGTTCATAGCAATGAATAAGATAGAGTGCACAATCATTCTATGTTATCATGCATCTATTTGTACACACAGCATCAATGAACGATTGGTTGTCTCTAAGAACAGGGAGAGGAGAGGAGAGGAGAGGAGAGGAGAGGAGAGGAGAGGAGAGGAGAGGGTCTGTTAATTGTTTTACTTTATAACCCAGCGTACGGTGATCCACTTCCACGGAGATTGCACAATGCAATGGGATGCAGCTTTCATGCGGCAACGAGAGGACACGTTTTATACTCTATTTGTGTGCATTTCTTTCTCGTTTTCTGTCTTGCCTTTGCGTGCTGTCTACCTCCTATTCCTCATTATATCCACTTGGATTGCTCTCTCTCTCCTCGTTTTGTCAATGTTCCCGTCACTCATCTGCAATCACCACCACTGCCACTCGTCGTCTGCCGTTACCGCCGTCACCATGACCACCGTAACCATGGTGACTACTGTCCAGGTGAACGACGGTGAGCCGATAGTGATGTGGCTGTCGGGACTGCAGATCCCGGAATCCTATCTGACAGCGCTGGTGCAGGCCACGTGTCGCAAGAACGGCTGGCCGCTTGACAAGAGTACGCTCTATACAAATGTTACACACTGGCAGAATGCAGATGAGGTAAGCCGACAGCCACAACCACAATGCTGAGAGGGGGGGGGGGAGAGGGAGGAGGTAGCAGGGTCCAGAGACCAGAGGTGGGGCGGGGAGGGGGAGGGAGCAGGGGCTGGAGAGTAGGGGGGGGGGGAGGTAGCAGGGTCCAGAGACCAGAGGCGGAACGGGGGCAGCGAACGTTCACGCGAATTTTCGTTTGACGTCACGAGAAGCGAAACTTCGTGCGAACGTTCGCAGTTTGAACGCGAAAGTTGCAGGAAACGCGAAACAAACTTTCGCAGTAATTTTCGCTCATCGCTGACCGGTGGTGCACGGTGAGCCACCCTCAATCCTCGTTTTTGTGCTTGACCTCTACCCTTGGCTTGGTCCGCGAGTGCTGGCTTTCCCATACTCCATAGATGTGGCAGCCCGTTGCTTCATCTGCGGAATGATCTCCGATCTCCTGCCTGCTCGTCTTCTCACTGCTCAGAGTCGGTTACATCAATGATGACTTTTTTTGAATTTCAGGTGTTGATGCGCCAGATTACGGCACAAGCCAACCCGTTTGTCTGTGGGTCCCGGACCATGGACAACGTAGTCAGAGAGCTCTCTTCTTAGGCAGTGACTCGGGGTGACGCCACTCGCAACAAACAAATAATCGGAGGAAGACCATTTCTCGAACAAGCGCAAATGTACGCGTACTTTCTTGGTGCGAAAATCTTGCAAAACACAATTTAATGTCACGCGAACCTTCGCAATAGTTTTCGCTAGCCGGAACGCGAAAATCATTGCAAACTTTCGCTGTGCAAACCCCTCTATTAATCGCCTGTGTTGTTCATCACTCACTGTGTTCTACATGTGTGTGTGTGTGTGTGTGTGTGTGTGTGTGTGTGTGTGTGTGTGTGTGTGTGTGTGTGTGTGTGTGTGTGTGTGTGTGCTCGTGCATACACAGGTGCAAGAGCGTCCATTGTCTGGCTGCTACGTCACAGGGCTGTACTTGGAAGGTGGAATGTGGGATCCGGAGCGTAACTGCATAAAACGCTCGCTACCCAAGCAGCTCATTCAGGACCTACCCGTGCTCAAGGTGACGCCGATAGAGAGTCACCGACTCAAGCTGCAGAACACGTTCCGGACGCCCGTCTACACGACGTCACTGCGACGTAATGCCATGAGCGTGGGCCTGGTGTTCGAGGCGGATCTGTTCAGCCAGGACCACCCGTCGCACTGGACCCTGCAGGGTGTCTGCCTTCTGCTCAACACCGATTAGACCAAGTCCATACATGCATAGTATTAGTTTTAGTATTAGTAAGGTGGTGATGGTGATGGTGGGTAGGTGTTATGACATCATTATGACATCATCATGACATCATGATAACATCACCTATGACCTTAATATGACATCACCTTTGATGTCATCGTTACATCACCCTGCAAAATGGTCAACACAGACTCCATAGCATATTGGCATTGTACATGGGGCACGGGCGCGGTTATGACGTCACGCTCTCCAGCAATGGTGCCAAGAATACAGCGTTCTGTTTGCTTGCAATAGCATACTATATACCTGGCGCACCATCACTATGTTCGTTTCGTCATGACAACTGGTGAACAGTGCGAGCACTCACTGCATTCTGGAACCATGATTAAATTAATTTTTGTTGCCGGACTACATGTTGGCTGTGTCGGCGGCATGCATACTCTGACTTGCATATTGTGTGTTTGTCCATCTGTGTAATTAATCTCCTTGCTTATACACCTACATCCACTATACTGATATGGATGTTTTACTTTTGAGCTGCTCACAAATGCCATATTTGCGACCTGTACCAGGTCAAAATATTTTTTTAATCATTTAAACACGTGAACTGATGTCTGTCTGTTCAGGTTATGTTTCCCATGGCAGTGTTTCTGTATTTGCTCCTGATATTTTATTCTCGAATCCCTTTATAATGTTTCTCGTGGTTCTTTGTTATACATCAGCCCAGATTCCCCTCCACATTTCCTGTCTTTGTCCCGGTGGATTTTCTTACAGTTATTTGTTATACATCAGCCTAGATTCCCCTCCACATTTCCTGTCTTTGTCCCGGTGGATTTTCTTACAGTTATTTGTTATACATCAGCCTAGATTCCCCTCCACATTTCCTGTCTTTGTCCCGGTGGATTTTCTTACAGTTATTTGTTATACATCAGCCTAGATTCCCCTCCACATTTCCTGTCTTTGTCCTGGATTTTCTTACAGTTATTTGTTATACATCAGCCTAGATTCCCCTCCACATTTCCTGTCTTTGTCCCGGTGGATTTTCTTCGCATTGCCAGTGTACGCATGTGTTTGTTCGGAATCACCAGAATTTTATTCAAGTATTTACTGGTGCTTGTTCAGAATTGCCGGAATTCTCTTTGAATTGCCGAAGTTTTGTTCTGAATTGCCGGAGTTTGTTCTGAATTGCCGGGTTTGTTTTGAATTGCAGGAATTCTCTTTGAATAGCCGGAGTTTATTTTGTATTGCCGTAGTTTGCTCCATTTACATGTACATAATACATGTCTATCTGACATCTTCTGACCCTCTTTGTGTCCAGTCAATTGTCTATAATATTCACTAATAATATTTTCAAACTTATTCTATCATATTCTCTGCTGCTGTCGCTCTAGCTTGTACTTGTAAGTACGTATGGCATTTTGCTCTATGAAATCCAGTCCCGTCACTCAAGTACACGCCAGGCGTTGCTCAGTCCTAGACCTGTGAACACTGTACTTGGCTGTCAAATTGTACAAGGCGCTAAATTGAGTCACGTGACTGGGTTTCATTGAGCAGCTGTACTGTACTAGCATTACGACCTTTGTGTATGTTACAATTTCATTTTAGTGCTGATAGCTGCTGCTCGCCGGGTTTCCAGGAGATGTGCTGTGCAGGGCCAGGGGTTTGTCTGACTGATTTGCGCTTGCGCTTGCTTGCGAGCTGTAGCCATGTTTGCCATGCCAACTCTTTTGAAAATGTGCTGCACTCACCTTGTCTTGCGTTAGCATCAAGAATACAATCATCATGACTTTTGTGATCTTGATCACTCGCTGTATACTCCTGTAGAATGATGCTTGAATAGTCCGATCGTACCGCTACATCACACAGTCGTGGAAATTGAAATACGGACCCCCCCCCCTTTGCAGTGTGTACTAGTAGTAATAAGCAAGGCATACAGCACACACACACACACACACACACACACACACACACACACACACACACACACACACACACACACACACACACACACACACACACACACACACATACACTTGTACTTGCTCACTGCCAAAACTGGTCACGTGGGTCTCCCCGGGAGAGGGGAGAGAGACTCAAAAGAAATCTTGGAAAGATGACTCAATTGGCCATTGAACCGCCCAACGGCCGACACCCCCTGAAATCCCCAAAATAGGGTGGACTTGATATGATCCCACTGATGGGCTCACCACATGCACACCTCAGTAAGTGGGTGAGGACAAGGTGCAGAAAAAGGATTGACGGCATCAGGGTATCCATCCGGGGATCCAACTGCAGTTACCCCTGCCCCCAGTGAAGGTAATACTTGCTACTAGTGTGGGTGGCTAAATCAGAGTGGATCTGATATAAGCTTCACTAGCACCATTGATTACACAAGAGTTAATCTAGCCAGAAGCAGTCCATGGTTAACACAGGTATGTATACTTCAAATAGAAAGTATATGAACCCTGAAACCAACAAAGGTGGTAGGTACAACCTTCAAGCAGCCGAGCCCGTTGGCAACAGGCCCAACACTATCTGGCATAAGTGTACCCACCAACCGAACTAGCTGGCACACACACACACACACACACACACACACACACACACACACACACACACACACACACACACACACACACACACACACACACACACACACACACACACACACACACACACACACACACACACACACACACACACCCCTAGCCAAACAACACTGGCCTTGGAGTTGGACATTGTCATTCTCCTCAACAGGACTATGACTGTATGACCAGGTTTCACTTTTATCTTTAACCACGCCCGTGGTTTGTTGTTGACTGGATGCTGCTAACAAGACACTCACTGTCTGTAGCCGTTCAGGTGTGTTGGGAGCAGGGCCCTGTGTCGTGACTCCCGTATCCCTGGACAGGACCTCTATGTCTCTATCTCTATACTCTCGGAGTACGGCGGCACTGCAATATCCGGACAGTGGTCCACCATTTAGGGGGGTGCACGGGAGGCCGTTGCGGATAATGCCGGCAGAAAAATTGGCAGAATTCGGTACTTTTTCTGGTACGTTTCATGTATGTTTGGTACGTGGATAAAGAAATGGAGCAGAATTCGAGGAATTGCCCGCCATGAGGTTTGTATAGTTCTGCCAAATTCACTGCTTTTCGAGCAGAATCTGCCAAGGACTAGTGCACGGTGGGAATACTCTTGAAGTAGCTTGTACATACAACAGTGGTAGGTTTGTTATTTGACAGATGTACAAGCAATACAGCAACACAGCTAGCTACAAGTACAATGATACTGGACATTGCACAATAGCTTTCCATTCCCGGTTCACCTCGGAAAAATTGACAAAAAATCATTCAGTACATGTATGTGCTAAATACCCCAGACAATATAGGTCAAACGTTTTCAGGTGAGGGACATGTCCCTGTGCCCCTCACTGGCTGGGCGACCGAAACCTGAACAAGTGAGTAATTAAATGCCAGTATTTTAATACTCCCCGCCGGTAAAGCCGGATAACGTCCCTTTTCTATTCCTCTGATTCAGGTGCAAGATATCTGTTATGTCTTACTCTTTCCTGAACCAAGACCTGCTCAGCAGAGGCAAGCCGGACCTCTCGAGCCGAAGCCATCTGGACGACCTAAGAATGTTTGCCGCGGATCGCAATGGATGGCGGCAGATAATCTGAAGGAGTCGCCACAACTGCCGGATATTGACATACATATTGGACAGAGCTAGAGAACAGCAGCGGAAGCATGTATAGCACGGCTGTGCATGTTGTACGAGTAACTGTGTTATTATTATTATTATTACTCTTTCAAGATGTCATGTTTGTAGCAGACAACAAACAACGAGAGGAGTACTAAGTTCAACAACTTATCTTGATGAAGGATTGGAACAAGAATGAGCTCCGCATGGCAAAGGCAACAACGTGATTGGAAGCAGCCATGTTGGAAAATAGACCATAGTCATGCGTGAACATATCAATTTTTACTACAATATTCCACGTACATATGAGGGTTAGAGGTTTAGTGGAAAGATGACAATGCAGCTTCAAAGTTGTGAAAAATATTCTATTCACGAGATGCAAATATTGGCAAAGAAACCTGCGACCACTTTACTACATACAAGTATAATTATTTCATTGTGTAACCTGCGTCCAGTAAAGACATAATGCACTATTTTTTTTTAAGGAGAAACCACGAACCTCGAGAACAGAATACTGCATGATAGAGCTAGAGGTGGTTGCAGATGCAACTGTGGTGGTGAAACTGGAGCATCTCCGCCGACCTGAGGTCTCGGCTTCAGCGACACTTCAGTGCACCAAAAACTGTGGGGGGGGGGGGGAGGGAGCAGGCACAGGGGGAGGGGAGGGGGGAGTACATTTATATAGAGGAAGGAAAATGGAAAGATGATAAATGTGGCAGAGTAGAAAAATAACAAATAAAATGGGGGGAGCCAGGGTGCAAGCGGAGAGGGTGTTCAGGGAGGGTTCAGAGAGCATCTGTGGCTGAGTGCCAGTCTCGACTGCGGAGAGACTTGTAGGCACCACTAAATTTCTCTCAAAGACAGTCCACAATCATTATCGAAACAAATCTAAAACGAAAATATACAGGGTCCAAAGTTCAAAGGTCAAGGGTCAACACAGTAACTCCTCCAATTGACTGCAAACGAAGAAAGGAATGTCCAGACGAAACATAAATACACACACACACACAGACACACACACACATACACACACACACACACACACACACACACACACACAAACGCACGCACGCGCAATCCGAAGAACATACACAGACGGACTGTATGGCTGGAGGAAGCGAAAGACTAACAAGAAGCTTTCTTCATCAGGACACAAAATCTGTCTTTGAAAATTCTCTCACCTCCTCATTCATCACTCTCATCACTATTTCCTTCAGCGTCGTACTCATCTTCTTCTTCGTCATTCTCCAACTCGTCGTGCCAGAGAAGGTGCTGATACTCCACATTCAGATCATCTCTGGCCATGCCACTTAGAACCTCATGCAGCCATGGAGACAATAGAGCTCTTTCAGGCATCACCAGCTCCTTCAGAGACGAGCAGCTCTCAGCAGCGGCGGCGAACAGCTTTGCTTCGTCGTCAGCGTCTCGGAAATCATTCCTCGACATTTCGAGATTGGACAGCTTTGGCAGACTGGGCAGCAGGGACGCAAGCACCGGCAGAGCTCTCGACGAAAGGCAGTCGTCGTCCAGGTACAGCTTCTCCAGTCGTCGGCATTGACTCAGCGCACCGCGAACGGTTTCCAGGAAATCTCCAGTTAGCTCATTGCGCTGGAGTGCGAGGCGCTCCAAACTCTCGTGTTGCTGTTGAATGATTCGACAGACGATCAGTGCGGAGTTCTGCTTCAACCCAACCTTGCACAGCCACAGCCATCTCAGCCTCAGTGCTCCTAACAATGGTGCTAGCTGGGTTAGACCTTCCATATCCAGTACGTAGTCTTCGAGACCGACGATCTGGAGATCTGGGCAGCTGCTGCAGATTCTAGTGATGACGTCAAGGTTGACGGCTGGATCGGTGCACTTTTGACCTCCAAGACCCACTACCAGCAGTCCCGTACAGCGGTGTGCGTTGCTGTGGACGGTGGCCATAGCATTGCTGCTGAAGAGGTTGTAGGATGTGTAGACGTACTCCAGTGTTGACGTGTTGGATGCGATACACGCTGCGATATGGGCCGTGTGACGATCTGTGAGGTTGTTCCCCTGCAGGATGATGAGCTCAAGATTGCGTAGTAGAGCCATGCCATCAGCCATGCATGCATAACCAGTATCACCTATACCACAGTTACGCAGGCTGATGCTGGTGATGAACTGGTGGTGGTGACGGATGACTGTGTTGATGGCCTGACAATCCGCCGGTGTGAGAGGAACGCCGTCGAAATCTACTCGGCCGTACTCCGTGAAGATAGCCTGCATGCTGTCGATGTCTTCGATGCTGGTTTGCTTGGCGTTGGCGTGCTCCTCGAAGACCCGGCAGGCGTAGAGGACTCGTTGTTTTCGTTCCGCGTCACTGACGTTCTCCAGAGTCGTAGATGGCTGGGCTGGTTCGTCGGATGGAGGAACTGGAGGTAGCTTTGACGTGGGAGTGGCGGTGAAACATCGAATGGCCGATCCCTGCGCCTGGTGGGCCATGCAATCGTGCAGCTTCTGTGTACTGGCACTGGGATCGCGATCCGTCCATATGGGTAGCAATGAACGAACGAAATCCTTGCAGGTGATTTTGGTGACGGCTGGGTCAATTTCGAGGCGGACCACTTCAGGAGCAGACAATGCCAGATCAATCCTGCCACCCAGCAATTCTTCTGCAAGATGCTCTGCTTCGTCCAGCGAGAGAAAGGAGGACACATGGTCGGCCCAATCCATGATGTGGTCGTGTGTTGCGAAGAGAAAGCACGAGATGTTGTGCCCCTCTGCTCCTGTGGAATGCTGGTCGGTATCCTGTGGCTGAGTAGACGATGTGGACTGCGGATTAAGAATGGCTTCGATCAACACATTGACGGACTCGCTGTCCAGCTCTGTGGCCAGTAAGCGCCAAAACATGTTGAGACTGCCTGTGAATGCTCCGAGTCGCTGCACAAGCCAGGAGACGTCAGCTGCACTGGGAGAGCGGCTAGCGATGTAGCGAGCTGCTAGAGCTTCCTGAAGTGCCAGGTGGCTGAAGCGCCACTGAATCTTGGACAGTGGTGATGCCTTGTCGCAGGCGATGAGCATTCCAAGTGTGCGAGCTGCTGATGACAGTGAAAACATCTTGAAGTCGGCTTCGGTGAAGACGACTTTCCGGCGGAGGAGCATGTGAAAAGCGAAGCGGGAGAGATCAAGTAGATTTTCCTGGACGTCGTCGGGAACATCGTCCCAATTGGTGTATTGCTCACCATCGTTGAGCAGCTTTCCTTCTCGCTGATTCAGTAGATGAAGGATTAGCGAGTTGAAGATTGTACCCGGCGTGTTTGGCAGACTGTGCTTGTGTCGGTAGAGGCCGCACGTTGCTTGAGCAAAAAACGGTGTACGCATCATTGTGGCCAGCTGCGGGTTGGTGTGGAGCTCTGCTAGCAAGCTGGTTGCATCTTTCGAAGACAGGACATTGCGAATGTAGTGCTCCAAACCTTGCTTCTCAAAGCCTAGCAGCTCCACACGACGATGGAAGACTATGTCCCGGTTTTGTGTCAGCTTCATGGCTTCTGCTGAATGGCGTGACGTGATGATCAGGTTGATCCCCGGCAATTCTTTGCCACAGATGACGTTGTATATGAACGTGCTGCAATCAGCCAGCTTGATCTCGTCGAGGCCGTCGAGAATAATACAGACAGATTCGGGATGATTGCAAACAAAATCAATGACTTCAGCCTGCTCACCTGGCAGTGTGATGCCGTGATTCTGCAAATCCAGCAGCTGAGCGATGCTTGTGATATTGCGCACTTCTGCTAAGCGCAGCTCCAGTGCACGCAGGACAGCGATGCTAGGCCAAATCTGCCCTCTTGCCCATTCAAACGGACCTTTCTTGGTGAAGAGCATGGTTTTGCCTGCTCCAGCCGATGAGAGGGCAATGGCACGGAAAGTGTTTCCACGCATGCGTTGTCGCATGGCTTTCTTGACATTGAGAATCTCGGCAAGCTTCATCTTGCGCAGCTTCCTAGCTTCAGACGTAAATGAATGAGCCAGCCGCTCATTGCCCGCAGTTGTGCCAAGTTTCTCTGCTTCGCGCATCCTGGCATTTAACTTCTGCTTGGACACTACATGGAGGTCAGCATAAAGCTCGTCCATTTGCAAGATTCGTTCCTTCTCTTCATCGGTCTCCTCTATGCAGAACTGCACATTGCTGTAGGCAGCACACAGACGGTCATGGTATTTCTTCACGGCATCAGGTAGTGGTTTCTTAGTAGTTTCGCCATGACCTGAGCTGGCAGTTGAACTACTTGCCTGGTCCATACTGCAGCAGCTCAGCAGTAATGAAGACTGCTAATGTTGCTGGCAGGGTCAGACACACAGCGCCCTCACACAAACACTAGCTACACTACAACAGACAACAGTTACTAGTAGAGCAAGCTACACAGATCAGCTACAGGTAGCTGTAATGACACTGTATGATTAGTTGCTGTGGAGAGATTTCCTCTTGCACTTGTGGGCTGTTCATAGCATGTATCAGTACAAGTCATTCATACAATACACTTCACTGTACAGACACTGGCAACAGCAGCAGCAGCACCTACTACTTTACTGTATGAGTACATGAGAGCCAGTACTAGGGTTTTCACCTTGCTACTCTAACTGCACTGTTCTACAGCACTGTCTACTGTAGTGCATTGTGTGTTTGTGTGTGTGCGTTTCTCACTGTCCCATCTACTGTTTCTGAGCACAGGCCTGAGGCAGATAGTGTTTGGCGTCACAATGACGTCTCACTTGTCATAGTGAGAATGCACCTGTCATGACAGACCAGCAGATTGTCAGAATGCACCTGTCATGACAGACCAGCAGATTGTCAGAATGCACCTGTCATCACAGACCAGCAAACCAACATACAACTACAGTCAGTATCGCCTATAAGGTTGGCGGCTATAGTAATATTAACTTATACCGGCTATAGTAATATACCGGCTATAGTAATATACCGGCTATAGTAATATACCGGCTATAGTAATATACCGGCTATAGTAATATACCGGCTATAGTGATATACCGGCTATAGTAATATACCGGCTATAGTAATATACCGGCTATAGTAATATACCGGCTATAGTGATATACCGGCTATAGTAATATACCGGCTATAGTAATATACCGGCTATAGTAATATACCGGCTATAGTAATATACCGGCTATAGTAATATACCGGCTATAGTGATATACCGGCTATAGTAATATACCGGCTATAGTAATATACCGGCTATAGTAATATACCGGCTATAGTAATATACCGGCTATAGTAATATACCGGCTATAGTAATATACCGGCTATAGTAATATACCGGCTATAGTAATATACCGGCTATAGTGATATACCGGCTATAGTAATATACCGGCTATAGTAATATACCGGCTATAGTAATATACCGGCTATAGTGATATACCGGCTATAGTAATATACCGGCTATAGTAATATACCGGCTATAGTGATATATCTTTTCTCAAGGTTTGGAGACTCCACTGTAGCCAATACACATCCTGTACACACACCTTGTACTTCGAAGTACACACTCTCTCTAACGGTCTCTAGGCTACACTGCAATTGATATACATTAGTTCAAATTTTCGGGCAAGGCCCATCAAGGTGTGTGTACAGGATGTATGGATTATAAAATAATAATAATAATAATACCACAGCACACGTACAAAGGCCAAAGAACAATGCATGAGAATACACTGAAATTCAGCCAAGTCCGCTTCTGTCTCCAGTCAACAAAAACTCATCCATAAACAAGGTCTGATCTCCATTTCGACTTGTCTGCAGCAAATGCTCGTGCTCCTTCTAGGTCGCTGGCATTCTTCAAAGGAATGTCGTGCCCTGCCAGGTCCTTCATGGTGGTGGTAGGGAGAGTAGCCGCGGGACGGCCCCTTCGTCCACGTGACCCCGCTTGAAAATAGCAGGACATCGCAAATTGGCCGCAAGGCAAGGGGGTGACTGCTCACTCATCCTCAGCACATATGTACATGGCCAGTGAGGCTACGGCGTCGCTTGGCAACAAGCTCCGACAGTGGCTGCGAGCCACATCTGGAATACAGATCATCATTCGTAATTCTGTCTGGATATCGCACTCCCACCAGGTTTCTGAGCTGTCGGCGGTGAAAACAGTCCAGTCGCTGAGAGAGTGCCTGGGTTACTCCCCAAGTCTCACAGTTGTAAAGGAAGACAGGCAGCACAAGCGAGCTGTACAGCTTGAGCCTGGACCTTGCTGACACATGCTTGCGCCGCAGCCAGAGGCTGAACACACTACCGTATGCCTGGGATGCCAGCGAAATCCGCCTGTCGATATCCTCAGCGCCCAAGAGAGCCAAGCTGCCTGATGCTCCGCCAGGATGAATCGCCCGACGTAAAGTGCACCCATTCCGTTTTTTGCTCATTTACTTTTAGGTTCCAAGACTGCAGTGTCGAGGATATGATGGGTAGTGATTCCTCGAGCCAAGGTTTACTGGTAGAGTAGAACGTTATGTCATCGGCGTACCCGGTTTCTGGAGGGATGCCTCCATCAGTTATACTTATAGGTCGCTGTGGGAGTCTTGGTCGACATTCTTGCAGGGCGGCTTCAAGGTAACAGACGAACAGCACGGGACTTAGACTGTCCCCCTGGGGCGTGCCGATGGTGGTATGGAATGCCTTGGAAGTGGAGCTGCACATACGAACATGTGGATTATATCGGCTATAGTATTATACCGGCTATAGTGATATACCGGCTATATTAATATACCGGCTATAGTAATATACCGGCTATATTAATATACCGGCTATAGTAATATACCGGCTATAGTAATATACCGGCTATAGTAATATACCGGCTATAGTAATATACCGGCTATAGTAATCTGAGAGGCCATCAACATCAAGGAGCGATCCCCGGAAATTATTATTATTATTATTATTATTGAGGGCTGCGTCCCACCCGCCTGTGTGGATTCACAGGAAGTGTGAGTTACGAAGTCTGAAGAAAATGTTGAACGGCCTCTGCTGGGATGACGACTACACCATAGCTCCGTGGTTAGAGCATCGCTGGCTACAAGCGAGGGTCCCTGGTTCGAGTCCTGGTGGTGACAGTCAATTTTTTCTTCAGACTTTTCCCGTTTGTCTCTTTCCCTCAAATCAGTTAATATTTTTATGACTTGGGGCTCCCCGCGTGCTAGTTTGTACGTGAAGTGTGTGGGTTACAGTGAGGGCTGCGTCCCACCCGCCTGTGTGGATTCACAGGAAGTGTGAGTTACGAAGTCTGAAGAAAATGTTGAACGGCCTCTGCTGGGATGACGACTACACCATAGCTCCGTGGTTAGAGCATCGCTGGCTACAAGCGAGGGTCCCTGGTTCGAGTCCTGGTGGTGACAGTCAATTTTTTCTTCAGACTTTTCCCGTTTGTCTCTTTCCCTCAAATCAGTTAATATTTTTATGACTTGGGGCTCCCCGCGTGCTAGTTTGTACGTGAAGTGTGTGGGTTACAGTGAGGGCTGCGTCCCACCCGCCTGTGTGGATTCACAGGAAGTGTGAGTTACGAAGTCTGAAGAAAATGTTGAACGGCCTCTGCTGGGATGACGACTACACCATAGCTCCGTGGTTAGAGCATCGCTGGCTACAAGCGAGGGTCCCTGGTTCGAGTCCTGGTGGTGACAGTCAATTTTTTCTTCAGACTTTTCCCGTTTGTCTCTTTCCCTCAAATCAGTTAATATTATTATTATTGTGGAAGAGAAAAAAGACATATGGATACGAGTTAAGAGTAACTCTCCATCACTGTAACATGATACTATAATTATACAGTCAGAAAGTGCAATAACTAGGCACAAAACTGACAGAGTACTGAAACATTCGACGTCCTGACACCTAGCTTCAACACATCTCCGTAGCGCTAACCGACAGCCTTCCAACTTGGTTCCCCTCTTTGGTCTTTCCATAACCTTGAACCTTCCAAGTTGGAAGGCTGTCGGTTAGCGCTACGGAGATGTGTTGAAGCTAGGTGTCAGGACGTCGAATGTTTCAGTACTCTGTCAGTTTTGTGCCTAGTTATTGCACTTTCTGACTGTATATAGTATCATGTTACAGTGATGGAGAGTTACTCTTAACTCGTATCCATATGTCTTTTTTCTCTTCCACATTTATTTATGGCTCAACATCCGAGTTTCAAATTATTATTATTATTATTATTATTATTTTAATATAGCTATGAATAGGATAAAGGCCGCAGACATCACGCAACTACGTTACTTGTTTGACATGTATTACTGTGTATTTTATAACAAAAATATTACTTCATCCTATTCATAGCTATATTAAAATTATTATCTCCGCGTAGGTTATTATTATTATTATTATAAAAAAAAAAAGTGCAAGCCTCTTTTACGGGTTATTATTATTATTATTATTATTACGAAGTAGTGGTTGCGACTTCGGCGATGATTTTGTAAGAAAGGTTTGCGGAATCGCGCGAGCTCCGGTGTGGGGAGCAAACCTTTCTTATTCTTATTCTTATTATTATTATTATTTGAAACTCGGGTATTGAGCCAATAATAAAAGTAGAAAGGAAAAGGACATTATGGAAACAAGTTAAGAGTACCAATTATTATTATTATTATGTCCTTTTCTCTTCTACATTTATTTATGGCTCAACATCCGAGTTTCAAATTATTATTTATTAAATTTTTAATAGGGCATTCCCACAGGCCTAAGGCCTTCTTTCGGGGTACCCTAATTATTATTATTATTAGACACAATCTCATAGCATGTGACAAGCATAGCTAATGCAGGGACAGGAGTAACTCTCCACCACTGTAACTAGATACTATATACAGTCAGAAAAGTGCAACAATTAGGCACAAAACTGACAGAGTACTGAGACATTCGACGTCCTGACACCTAGCTTCAACACATCTCCGTAGTTGGACGGCTGTCGGCTGTCGGTTAGCGCTACGGAGATGTGTTGAAGCTAGGTGTCAGGACGTCGAATGTCTCAGTACTCTGTCAGTTTTGTGCCTAGTTGTTGCACTTTTCTGACTGTATACAGTATCTAGTTACAGTGGTGGGGAGTTACTCTTTAAAACTCGTTTCCATATGTCCTTTTCCTTTCTACTATTATTATTATTATTATTATTATTTCTCCTTTATTCACTTCTTTCGAAGGCGATAAGCCAGACCCACCGGGAAATATTTCCATGGGTGGGACAGCAAAAAGAAAGTGAAAAAACAAAAACAAAAATAAATAAATAAATAAAACCTAAAAACCAAAGGGACAAGGACTAGTTGAAGGAAGAGGAAGAAAGGAAAGAAACTCAATCCGAACTCCAACATCAAAACAATAATAAAGAATTTGCAGCGACAGGCAAAATACATCAACCAATGAAGGGAGTAGTAACAAAGGAAATATCAGTCTTTATCAGTCGTTATTCAAGTCTCTTAGCTATTGAACATGCAAACGCAGCAGAGGTGCATCTACATGTTAAGGATAGTTCTCAGTATTTTAATCGAACCTTGTATAGCCTCCTGTTGCACAATAGCCAGGTCTCCTCCCTGCACAGTCCGAAGGCATTGAGGAGTCTCCCCCACCAAGCCTCCCAGGGCACCGACAACCACAGGGACCACGTCAACCTGGTTGAGGGACCAAATCCTCGAAATCTCCCGCTTCAAATCATAATATTTCGAGCGCTTTTCAGCCATTTTCTTATTGATGTTGTTCTCACCAGGAACGCTGATGTCTATAATGTAGGCGATGCGCTCCTTGTCATCAACAAGGAGCAGATCGGGCCTGTTTGCTGATAGTTTCAGGTCAGTTGGGACCGAATACTCCCAATAGAGGCGATACTGATTACTCTTGACCAATGCCTTGAGCTGGTGGTCGAATCGTGAAGCACCAGTAGGTAGATCTCGTGCTTTACACATTTCGAAGTGCACATACTTTACTATCCGGTTATGTCGTTCAATGTAACTGGTCCGAGCAAGAATTATTATTATTATTATTATTATTATTAAGAAAGGGTTTGCTCCCCACACCGGAGCTCGCGCTATTCCGCCGACTTTACTTGACACTTGACTGACTCACGACTGCCATCCAGAGCACACGAGAAGTCCATCGAACCTTCGACTCGGCAAACCTGCAAGAAAGCACCACTCCCTGCTCAATACACAGTGTTTCGGGGAATTCACCCCTCATCAGTTGAGCTTGAGTAGGCTGAGGAAGATTGTGCCTGAAGAGCACCACTTATATAGTGCTCTCCAGGCACAAACATCACCAGGGATACAAACTTACAGAGACGCTCCATTTCCAGCGCGACAAACACCTCGTGAACACCAGATAGCAGCGTGAGTCAGTGTCGCTCCTGGACGGTGAGACCAGACGTTGAGGACCCTGGGTCATTCGCAACGCTGTCACCTCCAAACCAACTAGTCGCAAGCCCGCGCTGGGCACAACAGTACGAAGTAGTGGTTGCGACTTCGGCGATGATTTGTAAGAAAGGGTTTGCTCCCCACACCGGAGCTCGCGCTATTCCGCCGACTTTACTTGACACTTGACTGACTCACGACTGCCATCCAGAGCACACGAGAAGTCCATCGAACCTTCGACTCGGCAAACCTGCAAGAAAGCACCACTCCCTGCTCAATACACAGTGTTTCGGGGAATTCACCCCTCATCAGTTGAGCTTGAGTAGGCTGAGGAAGATTGTGCCTGAAGAGCACCACTTATATAGTGCTCTCCAGGCACAAACATCACCAGGGATACAAACTTACAGAGACGCTCCATTTCCAGCGCGACAAACACCTCGTGAACACCAGATAGCAGCGTGAGTCAGTGTCGCTCCTGGACGGTGAGACCAGACGTTGAGGACCCTGGGTCATTCGCAACGCTGTCACCTCCAAACCAACTAGTCGCAAGCCCGCGCTGGGCACAACAGTACGAAGTAGTGGTTGCGACTTCGGCGATGATTTGTAAGAAAGGGTTTGCTCCCCACACCGGAGCTCGCGCTATTCCGCCGACTTTACTTGACACTTGACTGACTCACGACTGCCATCCAGAGCACACGAGAAGTCCATCGAACCTTCGACTCGGCAAACCTGCAAGAAAGCACCACTCCCTGCTCAATACACAGTGTTTCGGGGAATTCACCCCTCATCAGTTGAGCTTGAGTAGGCTGAGGAAGATTGTGCCTGAAGAGCACCACTTATATAGTGCTCTCCAGGCACAAACATCACCAGGGATACAAACTTACAGAGACGCTCCATTTCCAGCGCGACAAACACCTCGTGAACACCAGATAGCAGCGTGAGTCAGTGTCGCTCCTGGACGGTGAGACCAGACGTTGAGGACCCTGGGTCATTCGCAACGCTGTCACCTCCAAACCAACTAGTCGCAAGCCCGCGCTGGGCACAACAGTACGAAGTAGTGGTTGCGACTTCGGCGATGATTTGTAAGAAAGGGTTTGCTCCCCACACCGGAGCTCGCGCTATTCCGCCGACTTTACTTGACACTTGACTGACTCACGACTGCCATCCAGAGCACACGAGAAGTCCATCGAACCTTCGACTCGGCAAACCTGCAAGAAAGCACCACTCCCTGCTCAATACACTCTTTCAGTTTGTGCGAGCACAGCGGCACACTTCCGGCCGTGTCATGCCCCAAACGATGATAGCATCCGACGGTACGGTCGCCACGTCCCCCAAGAGCATAGCTGATGTTCTGAACACTCAGTTTACCTCATTTGGGCTACCTGATGATCCTTCGTGGCGCATTCCCCCTTTGTCCCAGTCGCCTTTCATATCTGTTCCGTTCCGTACAATCACTGTCACTACGTTTCAAGTTCGGAAATATCTGAAGCGCCTGAAATGTGGAAAGTCTCCCGGCTCAGATGGGATCCCGAATGAAGTGCTGCAGTCTCTTGCACCATCAATAGCCTATCCTCTCGCCATTATTTTTAATATGTCATTTCGAACTGGTACATTCCCACAGGATTGGAAATCCGCCATCGTGACACCGCTTTACAAGAATAAAGGCTCCCGTGCTTGCCCGGCAAACTACCGCCCCATCTCTCTGCTGCGCACAGTTTCCAAACTTTGTGAGCGTATTGTATTCGATTCCCTCTACCTGCACATCGCTCCGGCTCTCTCACCAGCTCAGTCGGGATTCTGCCGTGGTGACTCAACTCAATACCAGGTGACTCGACTTGTCCAAGACATAGCGACAAAGAGGAACTGTGGGGAGCACGTGGGAATGGTGTTTTTCGACTTGGCTAAGGCATTCGACACCGTTTGGCATCGTGGCTTACTTGCCAAGTTGAAGGTCACCTTCCGGGTGGAGGATGCTGCCTTGCGTTGGATATCCTCGTATCTGTCTGCTCGTTATCAGGCTGTTCGCTTGTTCTATTTCTTGTCTGATCCCCTCCCTGTAACGTCTGGAGTGCCCCAAGGTTCCATTCTGGGTCCTTCGTTATTCTTGCTTTACGTTAATGACCTACCTTCAGTTGTCCCCGATGTTAGTTTGTATGCGGATGACACTGGCCTTATCTGTTCTGATTCCTCCCCTGCACAATTACTCCTAAACCATGCAGCATCGCATCAACAGCACTGTCATGTGGATGCAAACGTGGAAACTCCAGCCCAATTTAGACAAGACAGAAGCCATGTATATTTCTTCATCCCCTCCTGATCAACCATTATTCTTCCCTGACTCGACTATGCCTATCCGTGTGGTTACTCAGCACAAACATCTAGGTGTGATGTTTGACTGCAAACTCTCTTGGGCTGCACATGTCAACTGTGTATGCAAGCGAACCAGTTCAGCCTTAGGGGTACTACAACCACATTGCACTCATTTGCCCATCCAGTGTAAACTATTATTTTATCAGTGCTATATTCTCCCTATATTCGACTATTGCGATACCGCTTGGTGTGGCCTTTCTGACACAACTCTGAGCCAATTAGAAGTCCACCATAGATTTATACTTAAAATTCTTTACAACAAGGATCGATGTTTTCCTTCGGATGCCCTTTATCGACTTGCACACACTTCTCCTCTCTCCGTTCGTCATAAGCACCATCTCTGTACACTGGTTCATAAGATATTTCTTCATAAAACCCCTTCACACATGATGAAGTACAATTGGTTTTCGACAAGCTCAACCCGTAACGCGCTCACCCTGCCTCTTGTTAAGTCAGCCCAGTATCTAAAGTCCCCTCTGTTTTCCGGCTACTCTCATTGGTTATCATTACCATACGGTCTGAAAACTTGTTCTTCTATTGGTCAGTTTAAAGATCTACTATCACAACTGAACTAGACGCAATAATTATCATCGAAGAACATTCTCGAATACCTGGGTGATGCACGAATTTTGATAGTGCTCACTTCCGTTAATCGTTTTTCTTTGTAATTTTCCATTCATCTTAAAATTCATATTTGCTTTGTTTTCCTAGCTTACTATTGCCGTGGCTGGCTCAAAGCCCTTGTCTCAGGGGATTCTGTCCCTGCATTAGCTATGCTTGTCACATGCTATGAGATTGTGTCTAATAATAATAATAATAATAATAATAAATCTATACCTGTGGAAATGGGACTTAACGTGCCGGCTAAATACACCACGGGTTTCAGATATCCTAATCTCGGTAGGCAGGGAGTTCCAAAATCAAGAACAACAGGGGCTGGAACCTGCTATAAAACCCACCGATGCGGCAATATTATTATTATTAGCTTCTAGCATGCATTCTGGGTGATACACTCGGCACATGTGTGTGGGCAATGCATGCCTTCCCGTACCTTGGCTACCACTTTTATGGAGTATGCTCTTCTTCTATTTTTACTTCCACATTCTACCATGGTCTACACAATCTTTCTTATTCAGTGTGTGTGTGGGGGGGGGGGGCAAGATGGAGAAGTTGAATCGGAGCTGCCAGGCAGAACTGCGTACAGGCACTGGATCAGCGAGAAAGAGGTTAAGCAAAAGAACGAGAATAGGGAAGACTAAATGAAACGCCATCGCGAAACATGCCGTACTGAGGCGATTCGGGAGCTCTAGGGAGAAAGGGAGACCGAAAGGTAGAGTTCAGGTTGAGGTAGAGTTGAAGCTGATCGTTGTGGAACTGGAGAATAGATCAGCGTGAAAATTAGCCATGGAACGATATCGCGATGTCGACCACTACCAATCCTGGCGCATCAGATGGTGACGTATGTGTGACTTGAAGTTCTGCATTCCCTTCGTTGCAGGAAGCTCGGAGATGACTTGCTCAGGAATATCAAAAAGTATTCTTTCTAGACCAAAGAGTGGTATATTTGATAAAATTTAATGACGATAGAAATATTTACGATACTTCTCCAGACGTTTCGTTGTTCTGAACAACATCGTCAGTGGATATTCTCAGGAATGTCGTTCCACGCCGCAGTGAGCCGGGCTGTAGGGGAACCACCTCAGTAGGTAGTATTTCGGTGCTGTCCGAGCAAATGGTCATTACAACTGGAACAGGTAACAAGAAGCTAGTTGTCAGGGGGTTCTAATCTAGGAATAGGTGCAGGCGCTGCAGGTGTTGGCAGCAAGGCTGTCAGCTGGGCCCATGGGGTGGGCCCTCAGTGCCAGTACAGGTCCGATTATCCGCATTGCCTTCTCCTGCACCCTGTCATAGCGTTCCAGGTGGGATTGGGCTGCACACATGGTTACGTGGGGAGTATACTCTAAGATGGACCGAATTAAGCCAAGGAGCACGGCGCAAGAATTCGAGGCGCTGGCTGGCCTTGACAGCCAGGGCATGGATGTGGCGTTGGAACCCAAGTTTGGAGTCGAATGTGATTTCCAGCATCTTCGTGTTGACAGTTAATTAACTTCCAGTCCAGCAAGTGCTGCTGTCCCTCATGACGTCATGACATGATTGTAACGAGTTGTAGCTTGCTTGCATGCATTCACCTCGTACCGGTTAGCGAACGTGATCACGTGACTCAACCAGCATCAGCCTCCGTGTCCGTGACACATGCTGGGAGGTCGGCAGTACGGTACGGAGCAACATCAGCTGACAACGCGCACGCAGCACATCTACCAACGACTCGTAACTACTGTCTTTCTTTCAAACTATTACTTGCATACGTACTACTGGATGAAGGCAAAATCCATGATGAACTGGGCCTGGTTTGCTAGTCCGAACTGTCAATCCATGATGAACTGGGTCTGGTTTGCTAGTCCGAACTGTCAATCCATGATGAACTGGGTCTGGTTTGCTAGTCCGAACTGTCAATCCATGATGAACTGGGTCTGGTTTGCTAGCCCGAACTGTCAATCCATGATGAACTGGGCCTGGTTTGCTAGTCCGAGCTGTCAATCCATAATGAACTGGGCCTGGTTTGGATTTAGGATTGGATTGGATTTTTTATTTATAGTGGTGACTATATTTGCCTAATAACATTAGACCCACTCGAGGGAAAGATGCAAAAAGATATGAATAATTAATATAATAGACTACCGGTATTGGATAGGTGATCATGTTCGCATTTTGCATAGCTGAAAGTCATAAGTACGGTAGGTATCGGTTATAGCGTGGGTGTTTGAAAAACGACTTTCTGTTCTTATTTCCGATATTTCTTACACACGATAAATCAAGTGTGGCATATCATATGCATGTGCGCTGGGGCAGGAAGATCATCGTTCATGTACATGCAACGCAGTACTTCTGTACATGTGGCTGGTCATAGTCCCATAGGCTTACCATGTGGCCATGCAAAATGAGTTACATGGCCACAACAGTTGAATCTGCAGCACTACGACGCAACGAGAGTCACATCAGAATGGCATTGGACAGATGTTATTACTACATGCGGTACACTTTGTACTAATCTGGCATGTTTCGCTACAAAAAGTCCATTCTTAGGACCGATATATTCCACTATGGGATAAAATTGCTTGTAAGAATAAATGTGCACTTGAAATCCATGTTATGATTATGAAAACATGAGACTTCATTCTTGTAGGCAGTATATTCTTTTACACGACCACGCTATAACCGATACGCACTGTACTAGCGTGAAAAAGCAAGGCATTGGGGTAACAGTTTCTTAAAACGGGCGGAGGTATCCACACAGCGACCTAGAGGGTGTAAATCATTCCACAGCTTAGCACATTGGAAGGAAGCGCCATGACGGGCAAAGGCAGTTCTGAGCATGGGCAACTTAAGAGTGCGTGATACAAGGCTGCGCGTTGCAAGACCATTACTTAAACGCTCGAACATTTGACTTAATGTGACACTACAGCGGCCTTCCAAACAGCGCCACGTCAGATACAGTAATTTCTTGCAATGCATGGATGCCAAACGATCTAGACCAAGTCTCGCAAATAAAGGGCTTGATGGGCTACAAAAACCAGTATCGTACACTGAACGCAAAGCTCGCTTTAGCATTCGTTCAAGCCTACCTAACTGGGTTAAGGAAAGGTCAGCAGAAAAACTATTTGATGCATAAAGAAACTTTGAATTTTGCAACACTAGGCACTTTACAAAGGTTTCTTGGCAAGTCAGCGGAATATTGTGTCGATTTCGGAACAGAATACCAATTTTACTGGCAAGTTTGGTGACCATAGAATCAACTTGAGTCCTCCAAGAAAGATCCTGGTCCAAATGTACTTCAAGGTACTTTGCACATGTCACTTGCTTGAGCTGCACTCCATGACAGTAGACTGCAAATTGGTGGTCAGTAATATGTGGTGTAGACAGGAAGAGCACTTGTGTCTTCCGGGCATTTATAATTAAATTGCGGTTTGACAGCCAGGTACTAATGGCTGAGACAGCTGCAGACAGGGAGTTGCTCAGCGCATTCTTCTGCATACCGCAAATATACTATAGAATATCGTCAGCAAATTGAATAACTTTCACACAAAACTCGGAGACAATAGAGAGGTTGTGCAGAACGAAAATTCGTAAAGATCTTTCGGAATCTTAACCATCTGGAAGTGACGAAAATTCGTAAAGAAAATCTGTTGTGCTCAACGAAAAACGTAGTGTGACCATGGTGACCCTTTTTCCGCTGTTTGCGCGCGTGGTGAACAATTTTTTGTGTACTACGGCCCACGTGTAGGCACACCATGCCACCGAACTGAGTTGGGATCAAGTTTTCCAGCTCACAGGCAACGATCTCCATGGCTGGAGACCCTCGTCGAAACGGTTGGTCGTGAGAACGAAGCTGCCTGAGAAGGGCCAGGTCCATCGCGAGATCAAATGCCCTTCACTGAGACGTCGCAGGGGAAGACGAAGACGCCGAAGTGGCAGAATTCTGCTGCGGGGATTCAGCAGAATAATTTGTCACAGGGCGAGCACTGACAGGACTTCCAGATCTGACAGAACTAGCCGAGCGCTGTCCAGGGGACAGAGGATCGCTGAGAGAGCGGGAAAGAGATCCATCAGCTCCACAGGATGCCGAGTAGGAAGAACTCGCAGAACGACTTGAAAAGGCCATAGTTATAGGCCATGGCGAAAAAATCTTGACACCACGTGCATCAACACAGTACAGCTAGCTATACATGTACATGACTGTACAGTGCTGGCAACTGAAATCCGACCCCCTTGCCGGGGCGCCGCGCCGCCAAGGGGGTCGGATTTCAGTTACTAGCACTGTACATGTACAGAAGCTTCCTTGAAAGAAGCGAAAGTTCAAAACGTAAGATCTTCAAGTTTCGCGATCCTCCTCGCGAAAGTTCCTTTCCTTTTTCGTTACTCGTGCCCAGACTACGTCTAAGTTACGAATTTTCGTTATGCACAACCTCTCTAATGGACTGGATCGAACGAACATAGAGTACACAAAGAGCGGACCAAGAACAGAGCCCTGGGGAACGCCACACATGCAGGGGAAAGGAGGGCTATTTTGCTAGTCCGAACTGTCGATCCATGATGAACTAGGTCTGGTTTGCTAGTCCGAACTGTCAATCCATGATGAACTGGGTCTGGTTTGCTAGTCCGAACTATCAATCCATGATGAACTGGGCCTGGTTTGCTAGTCCGAACTGTCAATCCATGATGAACTAGGCCTGGTTTGCTAGTCCGAACTGTAAATCCATGATGAACTGGGTCTGGTTTGCTAGTCCGAACTATCAATCCATGATGTACTGGGTCTGGTTTGCTAGTCCGAACTGTCAATCCATGATGAACTGGGTCTGGTTTGCTAGTCCGAACTGTCAATCCATGATGAACTGGGCCTGGTTTGCTAGTCCGAACTATCAATCCATGATGAACTGGGTCTGGTTTGCTAGTCCGAACTGTCAATCATGCCCATTATGCATGATCCAACTTTGGGCGCACAGGAGCAACGATGATTCCGAGACCTTTGCCTTTGGTCGGAGGAGTTACTGTATCGTGTCCCAAGTGGTTGGGAACACAACAACCAACAAGTCTCACCAGAGCAAGGAGAAGTGGTTGGGCACACAACAACCAACAAGTCTCACCAGAGCAAGGAGAAGTGGTTGGGCACACAACAACCAACAAGTCTCACCAGAGCAAGGAGAAGTGGTTGGGCACACAACAACCAACAAGTCTCACCAGAGCAAGGAGAAGTTTGAAGAAATGAAGGATGATCTTTCTTCAGAGACAGAACTTTTTATATGTGCCAAGACTAAGAGAGTTCAGGTTTCACATAACAACGAGCAACGGTTTAGACCAATTAGACCAATCAGGAGACAGAGAGATGGCACAGATTCGGCCAATCAGAAGACATGTATTGGAAGAAAGTAAAGAAAAAAGGAAAGGTTCTGAAAAAGGTAGGTTCGAACTTCACATGCAAAGGATACTAGTCTTATTACTGTACAGGTTTTAACACACCAAGCTACAGTGACACAGGCACTAGACTACAATCAAGAGTACTCTTGCTCTGGGGGGTTATGTACTCTTGCTCTGGGGGGTTATGTACTCTTGCTACAATGCAACAGGTACAAGATTGAAGAATCTGCATGCTCTACATTACTTTTGCCCCGCTCCCACTTCCATCCAATATGCCACCGCCCCTGCTGAGCAGCATCTGATTTTTTTCGGGGGTAACGGCCTCTTTTACGGGCAAAATAAAGTCATGTAGACGTGAAAAAATTGAGATACCATGAAAGGTAAAATAGAATTTTATTCAAGTACAATGCATTGGGAAACTCCAAGAAATTCCACGTAAAACAGCAGCATCTGATGCTTCTGTGGTATTCAGTAAAAAAATAAAAAATAAAATAAAACATTCGACGAGGAGACAATAATTTTAATATGGCAATAAGTAGGACGAGCTGAAGCGACATGTGGACTACTTTATTAACAATGTAAGCGATGGAGACGATGCAAGAAACAATCTAAAGGGTAAGGAAAATACATGTAAGAAGAAAAAGGGCAATGGAAAAAAAGATGATTCGAACAAGTTTTCGTACAACACTCTTCAGGAATCACCGTTGTACACACTCCACTTCACATCCTTCCACCCAGTGCGCAATCTGAGAGGCCCAAACGCGGGAGGCCTAGGAAAAACCCATCACCTACACGGCAGGATAGTTCCCTGCCGCTGTCTGCCGCTCCCCCTCTGACATCTGTGTTGGACGGGCTTGAGCTTGGCAGCTCTTTGGAGGTGCGTGCGGAACCGCCATTGGTGCAGCCCTCGGGTGTGCCTAAGTCTGTACCTCTGGGTGCTTTGCATGGGGCTGTGCCTCGAGTGGTGACAGCACCTCTGCCTCCCCTGACCCTCCTCCTTCGAGGTATGTGTTGGTGGAGAGCACCCGCGGCGGTCGATTTGTCCCACCGGAACTAGAGCTCAGCTGCTGGATTCAACAAAAAGACCAACAACCATGGCTGCAACAACAACACCAGCTTCACATCCAACAACAACACCAGGTTCACATCCAACAACAACAACAACTAATCCACAAAACAAAGCAGCAAATGACAGACCACGGAGATCTACAGCAGATTACAACCGGACCTATGAATTCACGGTAAAAATACAAAGGAAACAATCGGAAAGGACGACGACTGACATGAAGGCAACGGCATTCACGGTTGGCGTGGGTGGTGAAGGTGAGACGCAGGACGATGCAAGTGAGGAGGAGAGTCGAACCGCTGTGGATGACGGAGCAGGTTCTGATTCGGACAGTGAGGGAGAAGGTGAGCTGAGTGAGGGTGAGAGTGAGTGTGAGGGTGTGCGCGTGAGTCGAGATTGTGTGCGTCCGTCTCGTAATAAGTCTTCAGTATACAATCATTTGGTTTCTAGTACTGACTGTTGTCGTACTTATTCTGATTCCTGTTTTTCTGTTTTGTGCCGTGCTCGTCTTGGTTATCTTTTGCAGTTACAAGTTTTGGAAGCTGTTTGTCAGCGCATTCATAAGCCGAATTTGTGTGTCCAGAAAGATAGTGTTATTACCCTAAAATTGTTCAAATAATGTTCTGTTGTGTAGTGTGGCAACGTTGTTGCCACTTGTGCCTAAATGTGTTTTGTCACCTTCTTGTTTATTATTGTTATTATTATCATTCGTTCTCACTTTTTTTTGTTTTTGTTGCTGATACACACTTGTCACGCTTAGTTCTTACTTGTATACCCTTGTGTTCTGCACGCTTTTGTGAGAAATCGCACCTCGATATTCCAGTCCTGTCATTGTATCGTGTCACCCTACCTTGATTGCTATATTATTTCCTTTGTTCTCATTTTGTTCTTTAGTACAACGGTGATTCCTGAAGAGTGTTGTACGAAAACTTGTTCGAATCATCTTTTTCTCCATTGCCCTTTTTCTTCTTACATGTATTTTCCTTACCCTTTAGATTGTTTCTTGCATCGTCTCCATCGCTTACATTGTTAATAAAGTAGTCCACATGTCGCTTCAGCTCGTCCTACTTATTGCCATATTAAAACGAGAGAGCTTGGAAGCTCAGGGCCCTGCGCTATGCTTTGTTGCCTAGCTCATCGTGCATGTTGTTAGAACTGATGGAAATGCTTTTTCCTTTGATTAGCTAAATCATTGTTTTGCAAAAACGTTTCAATGAGATACTGAAGTACAAGTAACGTCTTCTGCATAGCTATGGGACCGGCGCTGACTCTGCCGATGACGGGCGTTCTGGAGTCGATGGGATATCTGTCCTGACGTTTCCTGGGACCGGCGCTGACTCTGCCGATCACGGGCGTTCTTCTTCTTCTTCTTCTTCTTATTATTATTATTATTATACTGACGGCAACTAACATCCATTCTGATTGCATTTACTCGTCTCCCTACTTCGTATTTCTTTCCAGAAAATCTCCCCATACAGCAGGGAGTCGTTTACATAATAATTATGACTCCCTGCTATAGATCTACATGACTGTATATACGGTATAATTATTATGCTATCGGCCTACATGCGATTTCCGGGCTGGTCGACAGGCGGCCCAGCCAGCCTGCTAGTGGGATCTCGGCCTCGCACACAAATCCACACAAAATTTAATGTTACTGCACTGAATGCATTCCCCCCCCATACACTTCGCATATATACTCATTCTCTTGATGGTACCGTACTCTTGATGATACGGGACAGGTACGGGATAGCGCCAGGCATGTCGATGGCACAAACAAACAAAAATATTGTGGCCAGCTGTCTTTTCTGGTACGGTACAGTACGGGATAGATACAAAATAGCGCCAGGCGTGACACAAACAAACAAACACACAAACAAACACCAAATTAAAGCTGTGTGGACCCTGGCTAGCGCCAGACGTTACTGAAGTAACGTCTTCTGCATAGCTACGGGAATAAAACAGTTACTATTACCACCATGATTACTTGCGCGCCCCACTTGGCCCAGGCCAGAGCTAGTGCAGTTCGCTACTCGGCGCTAGCTAGCTATCCAGCTTCGTGAAGTCTCGTACTTGTTGTAGATCCACACTGAATTTACAGCTACTAGTGTCAGATTCTATCGGTACGCGTTCGCTTTGGAGAAACGTGCACTAACTTGTTGAGCTGCTGCGGTCTTCGAAAATTGGTTTCAAAAATTAGTTTCTACAGCGCCGTAATAATTACTATTGTCGTTGTGGCTTATGATTTTTTGAGCTGCCATTGTTAGAGAGAGTCGACTCGTCAAAAAGCTGCAGGCTGAAGACCAGCTGCCCTTGAATTTTTGGTGACGCCCTTGACTTTAGCGTAAGGTAAAGAAAAGTGTAGCCACTAGTGTCAAAGGTAAAACAAAGAGCAAAACTTTGAAAATCACCTAAAACAAGGTGGCAGCCTGGGGATAACCACTCCCACTCAGTCGATGGTGACTAAATACACTTCTATATGAGCTATTGGGCTCAAATTCGGACCAGTGCTCCTTAGAAGCACTGTCCACACATTGCATCTTTCAAATTGACCATTACGTATCTAATATTGACTTTTTAATTTTTTATTTTTTTACGATTGACACAGCCCTACTGGAAAACAGGTGGAGAACAAAAAGAAACGAGGAAAAGGACAAAACATAGCGGATGTAGGGACGACGTGCTGATGTGCTGGGAGCAACTCAACCGACCAGAGGTCTCGGCGTCAGCGTTGCAACTAGGCATCGAAAAATGGGTGGGGTGGGGGGGGGGGGTTGCACAAGAACAACTGCAAAACAAACAGAAGCTAGAGAATACCCGTACCCGGTGTGACAGAAATAATAACTTGGTGCGAAATAATGAGAAGAAAATAACGATGCCCAAAAACGCTAAATACGAAATTAAGAAAACTGACTGAGTACGAGGTCAATATTAAAGGAAATAATAGCAGAGTAAAAAGACCGAGGTGAAGCCGAGGTCTTTTATTTCCTATAGTGACCAAGTACGAAGTCAATATTAGATTTATCACGACTGACCAAAGCATGTGTTCAATCGCTAAAAAGGAGTCAAATATAAGCGGGCAATATTATTTGAATGAGCATGCAAGAGAATGTACATGTGTGCGTTGTACTGAATAGGGTACCTTTTTTGAATGAGTATAGTCAAATATACGGTTAAAAACGAGTCCGCAGGATTGCCGTGGCTTATAGGTTATAACCGTTAAACCGACCGTTAGCTTAGCAGCTAACCGTTAGGGGTAACACCGTGACCGTTTGAGCCGTAGAGTCAATACTAAGGGAGTGATAATGCACTTTTATCCCGCCGGTGGGGGCGGATGCAGCTTGTAAAGCCAAACGCACCTCAGGGTGAGCCAACAACGAAATAAAATCCGAAGGGTCCATCGTCGTGAAAGCTACGCTTAAGGGAAACTGAATCACAAAAGGACACGTCAAAGTCACCTACGAAGAGAGAGAAAAACTTGCAAACCACTCTTTACTTGCAGAGAAAACAAGGCCGATGGAGGCAGGCAGTGGCACAGGGGTTATCCAGGGCAGTGGTTGCTATGGTGTTTGGCGTTAAAAAATTCTGGTATTTCTAGCGGGTTTGCAGAGAAAACGAAGGGGCCACTACAGTGTTACATGAAGTGGAGCCTCTGCAGTGCAATCAACTTTTTATCAGTTGGGGCTCCCAAAGTAGGGAGACAATGGCCAAGACAAGGTACAAATTAATTGCCTTAGAGAACCTATTCCAGTGGAGTCAACATGGGAGTATAATAATGATGGGCAATATTTATAGACGAGGCGGAGCTGCTGGAGAGAGTATCAATCAGCTTTTCTGCACGAAAAAAATAGGGATTCACTGGCCACAAAAGCCACTTCAATCAGCTTCTTCTTCTTCTCGTCAATCCGAATGGTAGTTCTACTCTTGTTCACTTTGCCTGGTGATATATCGCAAATGTATGGCGAGACTGGTTGATCAACGCTGCTCTTGGCCTCAGCGTTGATGAACCCGTCTCGCCATACCGTTCTGAACCTGCTCAGGATTGCGCCATCAGCAGCATCGCTACTCCTACGACGTCTTACAAGCCGTTCAGCGGGAGGCGCCAATGCCGATTGTGCGACAGCCTAGGCATTGCAGTAGCAGCCGACGGTCTTCTCAACTATAGCAGACATGGCCATAGCAGACATGGCCCGCTGGACAACACACCTGTTCCACTGCTACATCGTCGCTCAAATCTGAGCAAACTCATGTCATGAGCACATTCACCAGCAGTCCCAACATGCAGGAACATTGCGGACTCTGGCCCAACTCAGAACAACCGTGTGGATCCCCCAAGGCCGAGCTGCCACGAAATCTGCCCTGAGGCTGAGGTCTTGTGTCACATGTCGTCGGCACGAAGGTCCCAGCTTGTCGAAACCAGCTATGCTACCACTACCCAAGGAACGAGTTCAGCGCTCTGAGCTGTACCAGTTCACAGGCTTGGACATCTTGGGGTCGACCCCTCTTGTTCTCAACAGAAGGCAACCAGCCCAACAAGCGGTGGGTGTCTCTCTTTAGCATTATTATTATTATTATTAGACACAATCTCATAGCATGTGACAAGCATAGCTAGTGCAGGGACAGAATCCCCTGAGACAAGGGCGTTGAGCCAGCCACGGCAATAGTAAGCTAGGAAAACAAAGCAAAAATAATATGAATTAAAGCAGAAAATGAATGGAAAATTACAAAGAAAAACGATTAACGGAAGTGAGCACTATCAAAATTCGTGCATCACCCAGGTATTCGAGAATGTTCTTCGATGATAATTATTGCGTCTAGTTCAGTTGTGATAGTAGATCTTTAAACTGACCAATAGAAGAACAAGTTTTCAGACCGTATGGTAATGATAACCAATGAGAGTAGCCGGAAAACAAAGGGGACTTTAGATACTGGGCTGACTTAACAAGAGGCAGGGTGAGCGCGTTACGGGTTGAGCTTGTCGAAAACCAATTGTACTTCATCATGTGTGAAGGGGTTTTATGAAGAAATATCTTATGAACCAGTGTACAGAGATGGTGCTTATGACGAACGGAGAGAGGAGAAGTGTGTGCAAGTCGATAAAGGGCATCCGAAGGAAAACATCGATCCTTGTTGTAAAGAATTTTAAGTATAAATCTATGGTGGACTTCTAATTGGCTCAGAGTTGTGTCAGAAAGGCCACACCAAGCGGTATCGCAATAGTCGAATATAGGGAGAATATAGCACTGATAAAATAATAGTTTACACTGGATGGGCAAATGAGTGCAATGTGATTGTAGTACCCCTAAGGCTGAACTGGTTCGCTTGCATACACAGTTGACATGTGCAGCCCAAGAGAGTTTGCAGTCAAACATCACACCTAGATGTTTGTGCTGAGTAACAACACGGATAGGCATAGTCGAGTCAGGGAAGAATAATGGTTGATCAGGAGGGGATGAAGAAATATACATGGCTTCTGTCTTGTCTAAATTGGGCTGGAGTTTCCACGTTTGCATCCACATGACAGTGCTGTTGATGCGATGCTGCATGGTAAGGAGTAATTGTGCAGGGGAGGAATCAGAACAGATAAGGCCAGTGTCATCCGCATACAAACTAACATCGGGGACAACTGAAGGTAGGTCATTAACGTAAAGCAAGAATAACAAAGGACCCAGAATGGAACCTTGGGGCACTCCAGACGTTACAGGGAGGGGATCAGACAAGAAATAGAACAAGCGAACAGCCTGAGAACGAGCAGACAGATACGAGGATATCCAACGCAAGGCAGCATCCTCCACCCGGAAGGTGACCTTCAACTTGGCAAGTAAGCCACGATGCCAAACGGTGTCGAATGCCTTAGCCAAGTCGAAAAACACCATTCCCACGTGCTCCCCACAGTTCCTCTTTGTCGCTATGTCTTGGACAAGTCGAGTCACCTGGTATTGAGTTGAGTCACCACGGCAGAATCCCGACTGAGCTGGTGAGAGAGCCGGAGCGATGTGCAGGTAGAGGGAATCGAATACAATACGCTCACAAAGTTTGGAAACTGTGCGCAGCAGAGAGATGGGGCGGTAGTTTGCCGGGCAAGCACGGGAGCCTTTATTCTTGTAAAGCGGTGTCACGATGGCGGATTTCCAATCCTGTGGGAATGTACCAGTTCGAAATGACATATTAAAAATAATGGCGAGAGGATAGGCTATTGATGGTGCAAGAGACTGCAGCACCTCATTCGGGATCCCATCTGAGCCGGGAGACTTTCCACATTTCAGGCGCTTCAGATATTTCCGAACTTGAAACGTAGTGACAGTGATTGTACGGAACGGAACAGATATGAAAGGCGACTGGGACAAAGGGGGAATGCGCCACGAAGGATCATCAGGTAGCCCAAATGAGGTAAACTGAGTGTTCAGAACATCAACTATGCTCTTGGGGGACGTGGCGACCGTACCGTCGGATGCTATCATCGTTTGGGGCATGACACGGCCGGAAGTGTGCCGCTGTGCTCGCACAAACTGAAAGAGTGTAGGTCGATTCCGTGACGTTAGTGATGCTTGGATGGAGCGTATATATTGACGATGTGCTTGCCGAGACAGGTGCTTTACAGCATTCCTTTGTCGGTTATAAGCTGCATGATTTACTGCTGTCGGATATTTTTTGTACACACTATATAGATCACGCTTGCGTTTTACAGCAGACCTGAGCTCAGCAGTAACCCATGGTGGAGATTGCATGCGGGGTCGTGGAGATGTCACAGTGTGGGTGGCTCCGAATGAAGTGAGGTGCCGACGGAAGGCGGACTGGAGCTCACAATCAAAGTGATGAAGTGCGTCATTAACATCAGTGTACGAGTTCAGAGAGGACCAGTTGTAGCCAGCTAAATCAGCGTTGATTAATTGCCAAAGGTGCGAAGGTACTTGTTTGAAGCGATACAGTGAAGAGGGAGGACCAGTGGCAGAGTTGGGGAAGTAGTTCGAAATAGGGGCGTAACATAAAGTGCAAACAATCTGTATATGGTCAGACATACCCAAGGGAGGTGCTTGATCAATTGAGCGCACGAGGCGTGGTCGGTTGGTGATCACCAAGTCCAGACACGAAACAGAGCCATTAGGCGAGGAATGAGTGGGGAAGTCAACCATCTGGTGGAGCCCAAGAGCAGCAAATACTGTGCTAAGGAGATCACCAGCCTTCGAGGTAGAATCGGTGGGACACCAGCTTGAGTTATGGGCGTTGAAATCGCCAGTCACTAGCAGATCATAAGAATCTAAACAGACTGACTGTAATGCCTCAACAAACATGTCACAAAAGTACGACAATTGCATTGTGCTCTGTGAGGGTGGTCGATACATGCAGCATAGTAAGATGGGATTCTGAGATTGAGTAGAGGGGGAGCCAAGTTCAAACCACACAGACTCGCAGCCAGGGCGTTGAAGGTCGGCACGAGGGGAGACGTACGGAAAGGAGTCCGAACGGACAAGTACGGCAACACCCCCATACCCACGGCTACAATGTGCTGACCGATTGTCTTCCGGAGGTCGATCTCTGCGGATGCAGATATAGCCTGACAGTGAGAGCGGGTTCGAGGGACAGAGCCACGTCTCTGTTAGGCAGATTATGTCAGGCTTAGCACATTCGGCAATAACGCAGAGCTCAGACAACTTGTTGACAACAGAGCGACAATTCAGAGATACTAGGGTTAAATCACGCTGGGATTTAGGGAAAAAAGGGAACGCTGATGGATTTAGCGCTGGACATGCAATGTGTGCGGGTCGGCCAGAGGAGGGCTGAGCGGGGTAGAGCGGGCGGGCTAGTTTCGATAGTGGGGTGAATACAGGGGCGTTGGGATTTAGTCGTTGCTGCTGCATCGTTGTGTATGTTGGTTTGTTAGCATGACAGTTCAGGATTGATCATCACTGCCTCGCCGCGAAGTAGAAGACGACTTGTTACCTTGGGCATCAGCAAAGCGCCACTTTCGCACTGTATGCTGGATGGTGGCCGGCCAGAATTTGGAGTCGAGAACTTTGTCCTCGTCCGATGCTGCGCCATGCCACGGTTACGCGAGCATGGCTAGTACCCAGGTACGTGTTTTCTGAAATCGAACAGTTCAGTACGTCAACTTGGCGGGCCTTGCACCACGCTGTTATTGACTCTGCCCTGCAACCCGGACTGACATTTCCAACGTACAGAACAAGCTTCTTTGTACGTTCAGGCCCTGTTAGCACACGCGGGTCGGCTGCCCTGGGCTGTGGTTTCACGTAGCGTGAGGTAACCCTACGGCGTGTGACTTCCGACCAGCATTAGGCCTTGACAGATTATGCTAGCATAATTTTTCGCATAATTCCTACCAAAATCGAATAATCGCATAATTCGAGGCAAATTGCATACGAATCGCATAAAATCGGAATAATCCGCCTGTTCGCATCAAATTCCATACAGTTGTACATGTTCTACAAGTACAAGTACAAGTAGATGCAGCAGGAAGTCGTAGGGTTCGTCGACTCCCTTGATAACATGTCCAGTCCACTACAATCAGTGACGGTCGTAGCTAGGTCGGAAGGTGCGTTGACCCCGTTGAACTTTTGCTACTACAGTACACCGCCCTCTACAAAAAAAATCCTGTTATTTTGCACATAACCATTATTCATTAGCAGCATATGTGAGCATAATGCGGCATAATATAATAACTTTTAGCATAAAAAGTAGCTTCATACATGTCACGTGCCTGTTGTCAGGTCGTTGCTAGCATTTGGCCAATCAGAGCAGCACCGTACCAGGGCATTATCAGACGAAAATGCCCGGGTACGGCGTGCCCATGCCCATTAGGAATGACCCCAGGCGTACTACGTACGCTGGTGCACTGCCAAATATGCACCAAGCCATGCCTTTTGCATTTGGGCAGTGATCTGGTACATAATTGGCAGTACTCCAGCGCACATAGAACACATGGGACCATTCCTAAGGACACCACATGCACTCGCACACACCACACAAAACGAAACTACTAGTACTTACGTGCACCGTCCAAAACATTTATATTTTACTAGCAATGTCGACATAGGAGAAGTAACTTATAACAACGTGACAATAGCACACAGCATGTGTGTAAGGGGTGTAGTAGGTTGCGTGTATTGAGGCTCCCGTTTTTCCGTAGTTTTTAGGTAGCTTTTGGGGACTAGCCCCAACAGCCTGGGTGGGATGGCTAGCCCGCCAGATCACACTGAGCAGCTGGTGAGCGCCGAACAGGTCCATACACAGCTTCGCTCATTGCCTGGCATCGAACACAATGTTGTAGAAGTGCTGAGAACTCTAGCTCGTCTTGAAAGCCAACTTCAGGACCAGGAGAAACGATATCAACGAAGGATTAGTGAATTGAGCTCCGAACTTTCCCAGCTGAGAGAGAACCTGGCCGACACTCGCCTTTGCCAAAATTTGGACATCGGCAATGTTACGTGTGCGTCTTGTAAATCAAACTCCTCCGCCATTGCAGACCAAGAGAGAGAGCAAGAAACAACCAGCCAGAGGCAGCGCCGAAATCGAAAGAAACGTAGTACAGGCACAGAAAGTCGCTCACAGTCCGCCGTACCCGTAGAGAGTTCACGACCCATTGATCCCGAGATGGACCTGACTCGACTAGCAGTGTCAGATCCGACGTTGACAGCTCAAACAACAAGCCGTCCAACTCCCGTACACATGGTACACCCGGACCCAGCTCGGAGTTGACCCCGCCACGTGTGGATCGCTTGCCGAAATTTGAAGAGATGAGTGAGGATTCGGACGCCACATGGCGACTCATCACCTCCACCAAACCCACAGCGAAGAAGAGAGTCCTGTTTGTCGGAAATCTGATGCATGCAATTACTGCAGACCAGCTGAAGGAGTTCATCGCAGCAAGAGCAGCTGAGGCTGACCACAATGTCCAAGTGTTTGACGTAAAAATATTTCAAAAAGAAAAATCCTCCACTGCGCGTATTGTTGCCAGTGCAGCGGACGAATCGTTTCTCAGCAACAAGCGCTTCTGGCCAAGGCCTGTGTACACAAGAGAGTGGAACTTCGATAAGTACACCCAGTCTGATGCCAGTGGAGATCAACAAACAGCGCAGAGCAGCACCACGACCACCAACAGCAGCAGCAGCCGAACGGACGACAGTAAGAGCGGATACGGCGTGGATTGCGATATCCTAGATGACACCTGTGGAGCACCGGCCCGGACTCCAGGCCAGAAATCACGGGGCTATCAGCGTGACTCGCCGCCCGAGATGCAAGCTGCGAAGTTTAGTGTCACTGTTGGCAACGCATTTGCATCTCTAAGTCAGGATGTGGATAATATATCTGTGCAATGACTGGAAGAAGATTAGGCAACGACCCTGCTGCTCATGAACTGAATATGCAAACGCAAACTCCAACAATTCGAATTTTACTGCTGAACATTAGGAGCCTAAGGAACAAAGTTGGAGAGCTGGCATGGCTTGCCGACCTTCACAGTCCTGACATCATCTGTGTAAACGAGACCTGGCTAGACGACACCGTGTCTGATGGAGAGATAGCTTTGGATGGCTTCAACATACTGCGCTCAGACAGAAAAGATCAGGCCGGTGGAGGAGTCTGCCTGTACTCCAAGGCATCCCTCCTGGTCAAGCCAAGAATGGACCTCACAGAATCGGCAATTGAGAGCTGCTGGGGAGAAATCCATTGCCAATCTGGAACTTGTTTGATAGGAACCATTTATCGACCTCCATCTGAGCCAGTTCGATACTGGGACTGCCTGGACGACCATCTCCATTCAGCTATAATGCCCGGGAAGAACGTGATTATTTGTGGCGACATCAACATAAACACCAATCCAACAGCACCTCCAGATCCACAGCTTCATTATCTATCTGACCTCGTGGCCAGCTACAGTTTATATCCCGGAGTTCACCAGCCGACTCGGTTCTCAGCAAACTCTGCACCAACCACACTGGATCAATTTTACAATACATTCGACCCTCTAAATATGGCTACTGTTATCCCCATCGCGTTCAGTGACCATGCAGCAGTTCTCAGTGAATTTCCACTCAGCCCAGTAAGAAGTACTGTAACTTCTGGGCTACGGCGACACTACCGAAACATAAATCATGACCAGTTCAAGGCAGATTTGGTCCAACAGGATTTTTGTGAAATTGACGGAAGCCCAACTGTCATGTGGACTGAGTGGGCCAGCCGCTTTCTACAAGTGTTAGACAGACATGCTCCTCTTGCACCAAGCCCTCGACGCAAGAAAAAATCAGTACCATGGATGAACCGCCAGTTATTACACCTCTTGACCAAGCGCAACCGGCTCCATAGGAGGTGGCTTAGTGATGGAACAGAACATTCCCACTCAGCTTTCAAGGCTGCCAGGCGGGAAGCTACCAGCTATAATAGGCAACAGAAAGAGACCTACTACCAATCCAAGTTTCGAGCTGCGTCTGGCAATACCAAACAGACATGGCACACGATCAAAGAATTGAGTGGTAAACATCGACAATCTCAGCCACCTAAATGTTCTGTTGATGCCATCCGAAACACCTTTGCAGAGATAGTAGAGGACGCCAGCCGCCAATGCATCTCTCATTTCCCTACGGGCCCGCCTCAAGCACTGATCTGACAGCCTTTGCGCCAGGGTCTATTGCCAGAGTGAGGAAGCTCCTCGAACGTTTAAATCCGGCCAAGTCCAGCGGTGATGATGACATTTCTGCAGCCCTTCTCTGCGCACATGCAGACGTACTGGCGCCATCCCTGACTTTGATCTTTAACAAGTCTCTGAGAGAGGGCATATTTCCTGCCCAGATGAAAAGTGCTAGGATATCGCCACTCTTCAAAGGCGGAGATCCGAGCATGCCAAAGAATCATCGACCAGTGTCCTTGTTATCGATTGCATCCAAAGTGTTGGAAAGGATAGTCCACGAGCAACTCACACGATATCTAGTCCAGAGCAATATATTCCCGCCAACTCAATTCGGCTACAGATCCCACCACTCTACATCCGACGCACTAGTGCTAGCTGTGGAAGGTATCTGTGAGGCCCGTATGAACAGACTCAACACAGGTGTAGCCTTTGTTGATATGTCAAAGGCATTCGATAAAGTGAAACATCAAACTCTTGTGCAAGATCTGTTCGAACTTGGCATCTGCGACACGGCACTCTGTTGGCTGGTGGATTACCTCTCTGATAGAGAACAGTACGTTCAGGTCGGCCAGACTAGAAGTCTCCCGTACACCAGTTACTCAGGTGTCCCCCAGGGGTCGGTACTGGGCCCACTGCTATTTATTGTCTATGCCCGCGGCATAGCAGAAGAACTATCGCCGTTTAATGTGGGAGCAATCCAGTTTGCTGATGACATCTCTATACGATGTAGCAGGGAGTCTGCGGAAGCTGTTTCTGCACACCTTTCAGCTGCTGTTCAGCACCTGGCCACCTGGCTGAAGGGCCGTGGTTTAATTCTTAATGAAAGAAAGACACAGATATTGCCTATTCCCCCATCCCCATCTCAAGCACTTGAGCTGCATGTCATTTGTAATGGGCAGACGCTGCCTGTTGTGAAAACGGCCAAGTATCTTGGCCTACATTTCGACTCAGACATGAGCTGGAACACCATGACAAGCCATGTTGCACGCCGCGTTGCCGCTAAGATTGGGCTACTAAATCGAAGTGCAGCATGTTTGCCTTTTTCTTGCCGTGTTCAGTTTTTCAGGTCCTTTATACTATCAGAATTTGACTATGCATCTGCTGCCTATGCCCCTTTCTTATCGTCTTATCAGGATAAGCGCCTAAATAGTTTGTTCAAACGTGCGGCTCGCTCGGTGTGCAGGGCAGCCCCTCGCACTCACACGGCTCCCTTACTTGAACGCATGAATGCCCATACCCTCAGCATATACACCCACATGCACATCCTTGTATTCATTTGGCGCTGCCTGAACAAATCTTCAAGTACTCTGTTTGCAAGCTTTTTCACCCGTAGTCCCTCTCTCCGAACACGAGGAGGGAACAGCAAGTTACTCATCATTCCTGTCTCCCCCACTGCATCCTCAGCTAAGCGCATTAGCCATGCTGGAGCTATCCTGTGGAACCAGCTCCCAGACACAGCACGCCTCGAAAGAAAGCGCTCCACTTTCAAATCGCTAAGCCTGGCCTTTCTGTTAGGCAGTACCGTCAACTAGGATGAACTCATCTGCTTCACTACCTCTCTCTCTCTCTCTCTCTCTCTCTCTCTCTCTCTCTCTCTCTCTCTCTCTCTCTCTCTCTCTCTCTCTCTCTCTCTCTCTCTCTCTCTCTCTCTCTCTCTCTCTCTCTCTCACACTCACTCACTCCTTTCTTCCCGGTTGCCGTGCTTGTGACTTTTTTTCCCCTGCTGCCGTGCTCATATTAGTTATCTAACTACAGCTGTATCTTCTTCTTGGTTCTGTTTGTCCGCTTATTATTATATTTTCTTTTCTCTTATTATCAGTGGGACCATTGTCATTAGGTTTAGGCCTGTTTTGGAACTCCACTTTAAATAAAGCCAAACAACAAACATGTCCTTACCATGCATTACTAAATTCAAGTCAATTGAGACGAACAAGTCAACAGGTGAACATGCATCACAAAGTTACCTATCTGGAAGAGATCAGATTGTATCTTGAACTCCTACAAAAATAATATACAGTTACATCTACATGTACATGTACTTCAAATGTACCTAGCTACATGATTGTCCAGTGTACACATGGACCTCAAGTAAACTGAAAGCAATGCGAACAAAATCTCAGATGTATGTGAAAAAGTATCATTGTTCCGAATAAGAACACTTACAATGTACTCTCAAAACTAGTCTAATTACTAGTGCCCCTTGGTCAAGGATGTTTGCGGCCAACGTTAACGCCAAAGCAGCAGCGAATCAGTTAACTTCCGTACCGCCCAATAGGCAACACTAACACCAAAATGCAAAGACATATTCCTGGAACTGCAAGTAAATCTGACACAAAACGTTCTATCATTCCACGGAGAAAGCTCCTTCCGATCTTGTTCGACCCTTCATTCCTATGACAGCTGATTGGAACCTTCCTCCTCCCTTGACCATGTTTACCTTATTTGTCTACAACTAGGCACGTGGCATGTATGAACTATAATAAACACATGGTGCGTCGTGCATTATGGCTGATTGTATGCCCTAGTGCGTAGCCCTCGGTCGTGCACCGTAGCCCGCGGGCCTGCGGCCCTTGGGCTACGGTGCACGACCTCGGGCTACTACACTGTAGGGCATAAATCAGCCATAATGCCCTCCGTACCATGTGTTATTATATACATAATTCTGCAATTTCTTCAGCAATGCGAAAAGCATAATTTCACGAAAATATTAGCATAATCTGTCAAGGCCTATTTAGCATGCCTTTCAACCAGAGCTATTCATCCGGAATTTTACTGGAAACACAGCCCTAGAAAGAGACATGTGGAGACAAACACAAAACAAGACACAGGGGATGTAGGGACGACGTGTCGATGTACAGGGAGCAACTCGACCCACCAGAGGTCTCGGCGCTAGCGTTGCATCCTGGCATCGAAAAATGGGTGGCGGGGGGGGGGGGGGGGGGTGCAGGGTCAAGTAGCAAAAATAATAATAATTTGGTGCGAGAAAAGGAGTCTCCGAGTGGATGGACGACATGACCACTGAGATGTTCCTCGACTGCCTGAGGCGATTCATCTCATCAACAGCCGCCGAGAATGCCCCACGAAGATCCTGAGTGACAACGCCCCTCAGTTCAAGGCTGCCAGCACCATCCTCAACAACCGCTGGGCTACATTTGTCCGTGACCAGCAAGTAACTAGTTGCAGCATTTAGGCAGCATCACAACGTGCCGCATGGAACTGAGTTCACAACTGAGTATGCGACGTGTATGGGAGGTATCTATGAAAGAATGGTTGGTCTTGAACAGTTAGTTGTCAAGAGGAGCTTGACGAAGACCATTGGGCGCCAGCTTCTCACCAAGCCAAAACTCATCATCTTGGGCACCCTGTAAGAAGACCTTAGCCTTAGGGTCTGTTGGGAATGCCCAAGTAAAATATAAATACAAAATAATACAATACAAAAAATCAATACAAAAAATCACGCTCCTCCCGGCCGAGTCTATATCCTTTACTTCGTAAATGTTCAATAGATGTACAATTAAAAGAGAGAGTAAATTGGTATGTCCGTTCCCGAAGAGAACTCACAACGGCTACTAACGATTAAAAGTAAAATATCGTGTCCATTCCCGAAGGGAACTCACGACGGCTGCTAATGAATAAAAGTAAAAATTAACATCGTGTCCATTCCCGAAGGGAACTCACGACGGCTGCTAATGAATAAAAGTAAAAATTAATATCGTGCCCATTCCCGAAGAGAACTCATGACGGCTGCTAATGAATAAAAGTAAATTATCGTGTCCGTTCCCGAAGAGAACTCACGACGGCTGCTAACACACGGTAAACTCAGCGGCAGACGCAGCACCTAACGGTGTGGGGTTTGATGAATAACCTGAACAAAATGGTGACACGAGGTTCATGAGTTGCTTTCTATACACACTACCATAGACAGAGGTGTCTAGCCACTCAGCCAATTGTCTGGGTGTAACTTCCCATTGTGGGTACCGTGTAACATACTGTACTATGCGCTAACCTGTGGCAGCACTCTGATCTTGAATCTATCACAGACAACACGGTTCACGGTGACCATGTAACGTGTTTTCTGCAGTGTAAGCCGCACTTTAATTTAAAAGCACTCGCAAATTGGCAATTCCCCCCCCCCCCCCCCAAAAGTCAGTGTGGCTTTAAAGTTTATACTCGTACTATGGTCAAATGAATGGTGATAAACCGGAGTACAATGCAGGTGTGCGTATTTCGTGACAAACAATTTGGGCGACGATTATACTCCAGTGCAGCACTTATACTACATGTGAAGTACTCCGGAGAATGCGGTGTTTGTTCAACATGCAGCATTTCTACTTCTATTATCATAAAGTTCGGCGTGTCAGTTCTCTCGTCATCTGCGTCGAAGTGTAAGAGCAGTATAGTAGTCTGCTGAGTCTGCAGACTTTGAGCCTTCGCTTACGCTGAACAGCTTGGGTCACACCGATATATACAACAATAACTGCTCCTCAATGTCACACACGCACACGCACGAGCGCGCACACACACAGTCATAAGCACACTCGCACACACACACACACACACAAATGCGCACGCACATACACACACACACACACACACACACACACACACACACTTCCTTCCTTTTTCCACTGCCATGACTGGCTACGCGGCCCCGTATAAGGGGCATACCAGGAGACGTGTTGTCCACCGGGTGGGGAACGCCAGACTCATCGCGCGCGCGCGCGCGCGGGCTACACACACGCACGCACGGGCTACACACACGCACGCACACCATTTGACTATTTGACGCCCATTGCCGGAGGCGATGATAGCGATGCTACAGCAGAAGCCATAGCAATTTGTGCTGGGATTGCACCATTCAACAGCTTGCAAGGCTGAAGAATTGACCGCCACTATTCACGCCCGCCCGCACACATGCACGCATGCACACACACAAACACATACACACACACACACACACACACACACACACACACACACACACACACACACACACACACACACACACACACACACACAGGCGATAGCATAATTATGCCTGACCGCATCATGGCTAATCCGAGTACTGTAATCAATGCCAAGTAAATAGCGAAATTAAAAATAATTCAAATTATACACCGGCTGAAAAAATCGTACCCGGTGACGAAATCACTGCTGTTGAGTGAGATCACTGAGATGACATCGATGACCTCATCGTTCTTCTCATGCAAGACATGTGTACGTATCGGGTTGATGTGCCAGATGGCATCCGCAACATTGGGAAATTCCCGGAGGCAATATGGCAACCGCTTGCACACACATGTCTCATGACAATCGCATCATGATGTCATGATGATGTTATACGCACTCAATTGTATAATGATGA
Source organism: Sycon ciliatum (assembly GCF_964019385.1). Taxonomy (NCBI): domain Eukaryota; kingdom Metazoa; phylum Porifera; class Calcarea; order Leucosolenida; family Sycettidae; genus Sycon; species Sycon ciliatum. The sequence continues at coordinate 33,696,271 of NC_088649.1, forward strand.
CGATGTCATACGTACATGATCATAATATATGATGATGATGATGATGTCATACACACTCAATCGTATAATGATGACGATGTCATATGCACATGATCACACGATGATGATGTCACACGCACATGATCATAATTATCACGATGATGATGTCATACGCGATGAAAGAGACCGCGCGCTACAGAGCTGTGCTGCCAAGGGGCAACCTGTGTGTGCTTGTTGCACGGACCGTTGTGGCGTTGGTCTGAAAGGTAGGGTCAGCTGACCTTGATGGGATCTTAAAGTGACCTTGATTCAATCGGAGGTAGAGTTTGAAGACCGTTGCTAAGGTAGTTTCAATTTGGAGACTCCACCGATTTAGGCCAAGGCCCGTGGAGAATCCATGAAATACAATACAAACTTGACTCGATCTGATCGGAGATTGAGTTTGAATACCGCGATTACATGAATCTTCTCTGCAAACTGAATATCCGGTGCTTGTTTTTTTCCAGGATGGACTGAACCTGTCCGTGTCTCTCAGCTACTCGGCGCGTCATCACTGGTCACCGTTGACGATGTCGCTGCACCAGGACAGGAGTAGCGCAGACGCCAGTGTTGGTAGGACTGCGACGGGACGGCGGCGGACGAGCGGCGAGCGGGATCGCGTTCCGTTTCCGCGGCGATCGGCAGCTCAAACGTTATCTCCTGGAATACGACGCTGCGCGAAACCTTGCAGCACAAAACAACGGGCAAGGGCAACAAAAATGACAACAAAAAAACGAGTTACAACAAAAACAATCAAGAATATTCATTAGTTTGCGAGAAAGTTGCAAACGGGAACAGTCAGAAGAAACAACTGACTGTCACCACCAGGACTCGAACCAGGGACCCTCGCTTATGACCAGGGATACTCTACCACTAAGCTATGCTGTAGTCGTCATGCAAGCAGCGACCGTTCAACATTTTCTTCAGCAATCAAAACTGTGAAACAATACTGTGACCGCCTAAACTTTGGCGACGAATAAATTTAGCGATTTTCTGTTGCCGACGTTTTAGCGGCCACTCATTTTAGCGATAGAAGAATTCAGGCGGCAGCGACTTTTCGGGTAATGCGAGCAGACGGAGTAGATCTGCAGTATGTGTGTACACTGGCAAAGGAAGAAAAAAAAAGCGCTCAGAAGAAAGGTAACTGAGTCACTGCGCAGTAACCCAGTAACACAGATGGGTACGCGCATGTATCTGATGGTATAGTTACGTCCTAGTATGTATAGCCCATAACCATTCCAGGGCCGTCGGAACGTATTTTAGTGTGGTACGGTCAGCCATCTGAAGTACAATTCACTCGTGGGGGAGGGATGGCTGAGCCGAAAATGTTGGGAAATTAGAGCTCAAATCAGTTCATTTTATTGATTCACAGGGTACTTGGGGCAAATAGTGGTACGGTCAATACCGTAGTGACCGTACCGTGTTCGACGCCCCTGCATTCTGTTCGTAGGGGCGTCATGTGTGTCATAACTTTTAAGGCAGCAGCATAAAAAATAATAATAATAATGGTACTTGAAGATACCGCCATTCCGGCAACAGGCTCTCAGCTGCACCAAATAGATAAATAAAATAACTTTGCCAATATTTCGCCCATTGGGCATCATCAGGGCATTGCGTTATTTATAAATTTATCTATTTGGTGCAGCTGAGAGCCTGTTGCCGGAATGGCGGTATTTTCAAGTGCAAGAAATACGCTGCAATGAAGTTTGGGAATTCTGAAGAAATAATGGTACTGTTTGCTAAAAACAAAATGGCTACGGTCTACGTGTTGCTAAAGTTTGGAGGTTCACAGTAAGACCAAGTGGCCAGCGTGTGGATAACGGCATACACCTACAATAGCGGTAGCAGCAGTAGCAGTACCTATATAAAACCTGGTTTTTAAAGCGATCACCCCACGGTGCAAGCAAAAGCGGTCGTCAAGGCCAGGTGGTCTTTAGAACCAGGTCCCACAGTGTCTGTGCAGAACTGTCGGTGCATGGAAAAGCGGTGGTTTTAAAAGAGCAGGTGGTCGCTAAACGCAGAGGTCGCTTAAACCAGGTTTTATTGTATGTCATATTACATGTACACACAGACAACCCACAGCTCCACTACAGTGCTGTCGGGCGCTGAAGAACGGAGCGCCGAGGAACGACCAAGCAGGCTAGGATTTCACCAAGCACGGGCATACCAACGTATACACGGTGACTCGACCGTTCACCGCTTAAACTTTCTCCACTAGTCACTTGTGACGGCAACAGCACAAGATGTAAAACAGTCACTACTCGTGGTGTACATGTCCACGGTCCTTTTTCTCCAATACACCCTCAGACTTCCAAGTGGAGAGACTGATTGAACGGCGAACAAATTCACGACTCGCATGAAACCGCTGCCACCTCGGGTGCCTAAAAGTAAGGGAAGTATAGCACAACATAAAAGTTTCACAGCTAGCCTTGAGGGCACTGAGTCGAATGGTCTCGGTCCGAGACAGCTGCCCTGCTCCCCTGGCCCTATATACGTGGTGACATAGGAAGCAGACTAACCTCTTCAAAGCCCATTTTCTTGAACATGTTAATGCTGGGCGTATTCGCCATGCCAATCTTGGAGACAAACTTCCTGACGGACAAGTGCTGCACAGCTGCAAGCAGAAGAGAGAGAGAGAGAGAGAGAGAGAGAGAGAGAGAGAGAGAGAGAGAGAGAGAGTGAGTGAGTGTTACGCAATGGGTCTAGAGTGAAAGACATGTCATGGCTTATTTATGTTGTTCTTTAGTTTTAATTTGTAGTGTCTTAGTCTCGACTTTGTTGCATTGTTTTGGTTGCATGTGCAGTCTTCTGTACATGTGCACACCATGGAACGCTTGCGTCATTGGCGCGCGTGCAACATTATTTTGCGCGCATGCTCATATATGCCGCCGCGATGTTTGTCCTTTTCTTCAGTTATCAGTTTTGCCTCGCCGTGTCCGGTCTTCTTGTTCGTCCGTCTCCGTCTTGTCAAGATATTATGTAGAACTTTTAGTTCAGTTTCGTCATTGTATGTGGCGAGTCGGATGGGCGGGGAGGCTGGGCCCCTGACGCCGCCTGGAGAAGATGTGCTGGAGCACAAAGTGTGTGTGTGTGTGTGTGTGTGTGTGAGAGAGAGAGAGAGAGAGAGAGAGAGAGAGAGAGAGAGAGAGAGAGAGAGAGAGAGAGAGAGAGAGAGA
>NC_088649.1:33701964-33786964 GCF_964019385.1 Sycon ciliatum
AGAGAATGATCGTGTCCGTTCCCAAAGGGAACTCACAACGGCCGCTGCGTAGCGCCCGGCAATGCTATTTTATTCATGAGGTTGGATTTGTTTGTCGAGTAGGCAGTACAGTAGATGGCAGTAGTGTAGTACAGAATGGTCACATACCAGTTTCTGTCAATGCGGGCTGTGAGCAGAGCTGCTGATCCAACACGATGAAAGTACACTCTAGAACAAACGCACACACACGCACGTACGCATGCACCCCCCCCCCCCCTCCCCCCCCCCCCCCCCCCCCCCCCCACACACACACACACACAGAATTCACAAAAACATAAGTATTACTAAATTACAAGTACATGTATGTGCATTTGCGTGGCGCCAGGGAGTGGCACAAGCACACACATGTCAGGGGCGTCAGAAGGTATTTTAGTGTGGTACGGTCAGCCAAAAAGTACAATTTACTCGTGGGGGAGTGGTGGCTGAGCCGAAAATTTTGGAATTTTAGATCCCAGATCAGGTGTATTTTGTTGATTCACAGGGTATCTGGGGCAAAAAGTGGTACGGTCAATACCGTAGTGACGGTACCGTGTGCGACGACCCTGCATGTGTACACACATATACACATGCATGTCGGCACGCGCACAAACACACACACGTGCACACACACACACACACACACACACATGCACACATACACCGCGTCCACACACACGCACACATGGACACACGTACTGTCATCATCATTGCGCCAGCTTCTCTGCATCTCGTATTCCTGCTCCAGTGAGAGGGGCTCCGACGCTGTCAGTTCCTGCAGTTCACTTGACATCATCCATTCATGGTACCTGTTGGCATGGAAACATACACAAGCTACTTGTTAACATGGAAACATACACAAGCTACTTGTTAACATGGAAATATACACAAGCTACTTGTTGACATGGAAACATACACAAGCTACTCGTTGACATGGAAACATACACGAGCTATGTGTTGACATGGAAACATACACAAGCTACTTGTTGACATGCAGACATACACAAGCTACTTGTTGATGTTTCGGAGCTTGCAAGACAGCTTTCCTCCATCCTCGGACAACACTGGACACGAGCCTTATTTTGGACTTGTCAGACGCTGATTTTCCCAGAAACTTCTCCATTTTAGTGTTGATCTCACAAGTAAACTACTGACGAGCTTGAAGAACTAAACAACATCGAAGAAAGACTCGAGTATAGCGGGTGCTTTTCAAGTATCAAGGACAGTTTTCTATAATGAAGCGGATGATTTTCAAATATCGCGGACTTTTGTTCAAATCGCGGAACACAACGCGGCCGCGGAATCGCAAGTTCCCGGAGGGACGGGAAAATACAGTAAAAGGAAATTGTCGTGTCTGTTCCCGTAGGAACTCACGACAGTGGCAAACACCCGGTAAAATGAAAAAAAATCCCAAATAGGGATTCACTGGCCAGAAAAAGCCACTTCAATCAGCTGTGTGGTGTAGACCAGGTTACTTTAGTGGCGGTCAATTCACCAGCCTTGCAAGCCGTTGAATGGTGTAATCCCAGCACAAGCTGCCGTGTCTAACATAGCGTACTCGCTATCGTCGCTTCAGCGGTGGGCATGTGAGAGTCTGAAAGCGAAAGTGACTGGGTATGTACGTGTGTGCGTGTGAGCGTGCGTGTGTCTGTGCGTATACTGCAAGCATCTGGGCATCCTCGTTGCATGTTTGCTCCAATGATACAGAACACAAAAGTAGGGATTCGAATCTGCACTCAGGCACTACACCGTGACGCATTACATATACAGTCAACTTCGCTAATAACGACTGCGGATATAACGACGATTCGCGAATAACGACAGAATTTCCATGCCCGGAGCAAAGTCCCATCTAACTGTATACATTTAACTTCGGATACAACGACTATCTGAATAACGACAATTCGCGAATAACGACATGCTTTTAGTGCCCCGAGGTCATATTCACTGCTTGAATAACGACTTTCTGGGCTTTTGACAGCTATTTCAAGTACCTGTCATGCAGAAGTACCAGAACCCATGCCATGCATGGCGATGGATAAAGGCACACATGCAAGAAGATACATCCAAGGGGGGGGGGGGGTACTTTATTTTTTATTTTGTTTGCTTCTAAATACATGTTGGAGTGATCAGCACAGCTACAATGTCCTGTAGTTGTAGGTATACATGATTGTACAGTAATCATCATACATGACATGTACATGTCCCTGTAAATGGCTCCAAAATTTGCAAAAGGCTAATTTTTCCAATCTATTTCCCTTCCATATCGACTTTATAGTTCCTTTCAATTGTAATATGAAAATGGGGTGCACGTTGGCATAGAGCATGAAAAAAGCTTCATTTTGATATGCGTGTCATACTATACAAAAATATGGGTTCACATACATTCAAATGGGACTTCGGGTATAAGGACACTTCGTGAATAAGGACATTTTTCCGATGCCCCGCCGAGTGTTGTTATTCGCAAAGTCAACTGTACAGTGAAACCGGTCTAAGACGACCGCTCAAGGGACCTTCCGTACTTGGTCTCTGTACCAGGTGGTCTCCTTATCCAAGGTCACTTGACTGGAGGTAGCATCCCTTGATCCTGGTTTCAGTGGTCTCCTTGGACAGGTTGATAAATATGGTGGTAAAGACACACCTTCATTCACCTTCACCTTCATTCTCCTTGGACAGGTGGTCGCCTTATCCGAGTAATCGCCTTGACAGGTTTTACTGTACTCTTAAAAGGCTTGCCGTGCTGGCCCCATTTTCTCTAGCAAACTGCCTTTCCAGCGCACTGACTCTCCTGGTATCGTTTTCGCGCACAGGTCCGAACGAAGTTTTCTCTCATTTCAGTTCACCTCGATGGATCATCATCATCCTAGGCTTATTGGAAAGATCAGCACCAAGCGAACCCATCCTGGTAGCTCTCAGCTCAATATGCACGGCAGTGCAACTTCCACGTCCTTTCGAAACTACTTCCCCCGCCCTGGAAAGGCACAGGAACTCGATCTCACATTCTTTTTCAGTTTTTTGTTCCAGTTCAGCCGATTTTCACGATTCAACCTGTGCTGCAAAGCTGAGATCCAAGTGCTTCCTTTGGGATCCATTACGCATGCGCTGGGCCAAAGGGAAATCCCCTGGCACGCGACAGAGAACTGCAAACAAACAAAAATTCAAGATCGCTCAGTGCCGTGAATTCCGTGCTCACTCCGTGGCCACTCTGTCAATCCTTCTTCTATCGCAGAGAACGTTATATCGCTGGAAATCCAAGCTCCCGACCTTCCAAACGGTGTATCGATTGTTGCGAGGGACCTATTTTAGACGGAGTTACGAAAGTTTGTACTCTGATCCATGCCGTGCACAAACCTCATGACGTCATGACATCTAAAGACGTCATAAGTCGTTTGGGGTACAGTGCACATGACGTCTATAGACGTCATGAGCACGGAAAGGGCTAAGGCCGATTCACAATCTAACGTTTAGCGACGAGATATGCGACTTGCGACACCTGCGGCAGCAACACACGGTTCACAATCGTTTTGGTGTTTTGCTACATCCTTCATGTACTAGTTGTACTATGCACGGGCACTGCACATGCACCCCGGAGCTGCCAAGGGCAGCTACGTGATTTGAAAACTCCGTACGGCGGAACACAGATGCGCATGCAGTTTCCGTAAGACTTTCCGTGGATCGACTACGTTTTTTACTAACGTAATTACGTTATGCAAAACCTCTCTATTTGTGTATACTTTATTCACACAGTGCGAAAACGGTGGAGACAAGGTGCAATGAAACGATGAAAGTAGGAAGAAATAATGAAGAGAACAATCACTTTATTGCACATTGTCTCCACCATTTCACACTGCATGAATAAAGTACCGCATTTCCCCCATCAAACGTACACGTCTCCAATACTAGTACGTCTCCAATTGTAGTACATGTTGAGAATGGACCAAAACATATAAAAGGACACGTCTCTAGTAATAGTACATGCCGGAATGATGTGATGGGCATTACTGGGGTACAGGTACTATGGCCCACCTTACTTCGTTTTTCTTACCCGGTTATCATCTTTGTGTCTTTCTACACTGTTCCTGACCATGGTTGGATGTATGAGTTGTTTGCCACCCAATCTAGGCACTCAATCTTTCCAGAAACAACAAAAGTCCACGTCTCCAATACCAGTACAGTCTCCTATAGTAGTACAGGGCTATGCTATGCTTCTCTTGCTCTCTGATCACATGTGACGTCATCATTAAGTGATTTGTTTTCCAATCCTCCGCGCGCCGCCATGCAAATTGTATTTTTGTTCGCCCGTAAAAGAGGCTTTAATTATTTATAAAAAATAAAAATAAATAGTAGTACAGGGCAGACCACCTTTTGAAAAAATAAAAGTACTGTACAGCTGTTGAGTCACCTCCACCATTACACTGCGCTCATTTTCTTCAATGGCCGAGAGCTCTGTCGCACCCTGAAGTACTGTACAGTTATTGGGGATAATACGGTATACACATTAATTTTAATGTCGATTCAGCTTGTGGTAATCATCTAGTTTAGGGTCCCAAATTATTTCACACTTTCCCAGTGTTCTGCGTACTTTCTATGTACTTGAGAGCGTGGTTGAGTGTGTTTCGAAGTTTGGTGTCCTTAGAGTTGTTTCCTTTGACTTTGTGGTAATGGTGGGGCGTCCCGGTGCGCCGATACGGATTGTCCCTCAGGGAGACATACTAAAATAATGATGCAATTTTGATGGAGCAGTGGACCGTGTTCACCCTTGTGCCGATCTTTTCCAGGACCCAACTTGGCCAACTCGAGTTCCTTGCCGCTCGGCGCTTTATCAGGAACGAAATGCTCTGTGACACATGTGGTGCGCGATGTGGCCTCACTAAGACTAAGAGGCAGGAAAGCCACGATGAGTTTCGCTGGTGATGCTGACCTTGCCACTATGTCAAGAGCGTTCGCAGTGGTTCCTTCTTCTGATAAAAAATCCATATCGACAGCTACTGTGTTTTTGATCTTGATTTGCAAATGTCTGGGGTTGACACGCTCTCACGTAGACTCTACGTACACAGAAAGTACACAGAACGCTGGGAAAGTGCGAAATAATTTGAGACCCTAAACTAGATGATTACCCAGCTTGTCTTTAAGTTAATTGATTGCGATACTGAATACAAATCCACAATCGATCCCATGTAGTGTGCGCGCGCGCGTGTGTGTGTGTGTGCGCGCGTGTGTGTGCGTGTGTGCGTGTGTGTGACATGAGTACCACAATCATCTGTCTTTTAGTGTCTTAGAACATTGCTCTTACTTGCATACGTGTTTGCTTTCGTACGGCACCAGCACAACTCGCTCGCCAACAAGGACCGTGTCCTGGTTCACCTTCATCGTCACTACTAGTACTACAGAGCTCAGCTGCGCAAAACACTTTCTTTCAGTATACAGTACTAATAATACGCTAGGGATATGATAATGAAAGGCACGGCCAGATTTTCCATCTAGACCAGGCCAGGTAGGTAGACTACACTCTATTTTTTGACTTGAAGTATGAATGTTTGCTCAAATGAAATGAAGCCCTTTTCTGTGTTGTTTTTGAAATAGCACGTAGTCTGAGCGTGCCACATCATCACGGCACATACACGGCTGTTACGACAGTACAAAACGGGCCCACTTGGTTTTTGTACAGGAGATGGCGCTTCCCGGGACTTTCCCGTTCTCAACGTTCAAAATTTGTACTCAAGGAGGTGTATTTTGAACGCAATCTCTGCTCAGTTGGGTCTCCAAAGCACCACTTCTGATCACCGCGTCGAGCTGTCCTCGCGGCTACAGTTGCGCAACATCCTGACCATGCTTCGCCAAAGAAAAAAGTAGTGAATTTGAGCTTTCCTTCGCTGAGAAAAGCCATTCTTCATGGAAATTTGTCTCTGAAGTTGTTGCCGTTCGATCGTTCTAGTCACCGAAGTTTGTTGCCTCCTTGAGGTGCTCAACGAGTTTTCGTCACGTCAAGGGTAGTTTTGCCGAGGAGAAGAGTATCTGTGTAGCTGTTTTTTGTTACTGCTGGGGCCCCGCTGATTCCTTGTTGGCCCCGCTGGGTCCAAATCTCTAGCAACATTTAGTGGAAATTGTTATTTATTCAGTGGATTTGAAATGGAAAAACACCAAGAAAAGTTACAGCTGGTATGCAGGTTAGGCGGTGAAAAGTTGTGTAGTACTAGCCGTGGAACTCAGCACCTTGTGAGAGATCATGCGAAAGCCATTGAATCTGTGCTGAGTATTAATGGTTGTGTGATGACCAAAAAACTCATGCATATGAATATGCATGTAGCTCCAGCCTCATCCAGTCTGCATTTAGACGATGCAACAATTGGCATGGATATTCCCCTGATGAAACTGTACGACATTGCATCACCGCCATACAAAGCAATTGCTGACTTGCTGCCGGAACGCTTTAAATACAGAGTTCGTTGCAGCAGGTGCCAACTTGCAGCACGCATGGCGGTACAACGTGATTAGAAAAGCCATTCTTCCTGTTGAGCTGCAAGACGTGTGTATTCCTGTGCTCCACCTAGATCTAAGGATTTATCCCTGGATTTACGGTGCACTTTGTGCTGACGCACATCAAATCGATATTGCACTGAGCAAATGTATGTTTCTTGCTGCAGATAACAGTGACTCTGCAGCGTTTACAGCACCTATCAATGCCTACAAGAACGTACACCACACAGCAACACAACAACTACACCTACGGTCAGAAGCACAAAAGCATTCTTAGTCAGCTGCAGTTTGTGACGCTACAAGAACGTACACGACACAGCAACACAACAACTACACCTACAGTCAGAAGCACAAAGCATTCTTAGGCAGCTGCAGTGTGTGACGCTGCACATTCAGCAGCAGGAAGTAGTGGCTGCTGGCTTGCAGACTGTGGCATCAAATCTGCACTTCCTATGGAAGGAGAAAGAAAAGGAACTCAATTTGATGAATGAGAGGTGATGTGGCTCGAAAAGAGCATGAGAAATTAACAGTAAAAGATTTTTAAAAAAAGCAGCTGGCCCGTGCGTAACTTCCTTGGAAGCAGTACTGCCACAGTACCAAATAAAGCGGCAAGCATATCACTCCGGAGCATTTGTCGGCAACCACATACACCGTGCGTTGAAACCGGATGTCATTGCTGCCCTCACTTCTGCTCCCCTTACAGTCGTGCAGAGCCGCACACCTGCGGACAGCGGCGAGGTTCAGCTGCTTGCCCAGGCAAAGTCCTTGAGAGATCGCTACTCGAGACTCTTCACAGAGTATGCAGCATGTCGCAAGCTGTTCAGCGGCAAGCTGGTTTTTACAACAGCAACAAGGCAGGTTCTGGGTGATGCCATCCACACCTTCATGGCCACCTGCAGAGCGGAGGTTCTGGCACGCAAGTTAGGCAATGTGACTCCTAAGCTTCACCTTCTCGAGTGCCATGTCCTTCCTTGTACAGGGTTGAAATTAATTCTTGCTGATCTGTTCGGCCACACACTCTGAGCTCCTCTGATGAGACCTAACAAGGGTGAAATTAATTCTTGCTGATCTGTTCGGCCACACACTCTGAGCTCCTCTGATGAGACCTAACAAGGTCAAGTAATTCTTGCTGATCTGTTCGGCCACACACTCTGAGCTCCGCTGATGAGACCTAACAAGGTCGAAATTAATTCTTGCTGATCTGTTCGGCCACACACTCTGAGCTCCCCTGATGAGACCTAACACTGTAACAGGGTTGAAACTAATTCTTGCTGATCTGTTCGGCCACACACTGTGAACTCCGCTGATGAGACCTAACAAGGTCGAAACAGCTATAGCTGTCCGGAGATTGAGTAAACTTGACAAAAAGTTCTCCTCCGATCCGAGGCGCCTAGGCGCAGGTCGTCATTTTGCGACACACTGTGAACTCCGCTGATGAGACCTAACAAGGTCGAAACAGCTATAGCTGTCCGGAGATTGAGTAAACTTGACAAAAAGTTCTCCTCCGATCCGAGGCGCCTAGGCGCAGGTCGTCATTTTGCGAAAGAGTCCTGCGAAGCACATCTCCTTTATCTGCTACTGAGCGGTATCCGTTGCACTTCGCGGAGCACAGCTGCCTCCAACAACATTTTTTGACGAGCAAGAGACTGAAGAGACGAAATCCATAAAAGTACTATTTCAAGTATTCGAAGTGACTGAACCTTTTCTTTCTGCAGAAATGATCATGAAAATTTGAAAAATGCGATGAGCGTACCCACGCTTTCCGTGTGACCTCTGTTGCCAGGGGCGTTGCTACAGGTCGCCGCCATCTTGCCAAGTGACCTCCCCGTAACAGCCGTGACATAATGACATAATTATAATATGCATCCATATCCCGGCCGCGCCATGGCATGGACCATGCATGGCCGGCCTGGCCAGCTGGCCAGCTGGATCGACTCGGCTACGTAGCTAGGCGCACATGCGTGGACGGGCATACTCCTACATGTATTTTGTTTGCCCCTGCCGTTCGTGTACTTGTCTCCGTGGCGCAATCGGTTAGCGCGTTCGGCTGTTAACCGAAAGGTTGGTGGTTCAAGCCCACCCGGGGACGGGTTTACTTTTTTCTTCTTCTTCTTTTGTCTTTTCACGACAACAAGTCGAGCTTCCCTGTAGCGAAACGAAAAACAAGAGTATACCAGTCCTGTAGTTCCCACCGTCAACCAGGGAGTATAAGAAATGAAAATACATGATTGTACTATACTACTGTATTATTATTTCTCTACTCTACTCTGTCAACAAACAAAAGGAAATCAATCGTTTGCCAGCAGAGAAGTTTGCTTTTGTACGAGCTTTTGTAGGTGCTTTATTTTTAGGAGGAGAGCAGTGCAGTGCTAGCAAGAGTACATAACCTGGGGGTTATCAATGGTTATGTACTCTTGGTGCTACTGCTAGTGACAGTAGTGATGAAGAAATGGGAGAGAAAAAAAACTATCTCGTCCCCGGGTGGGCTTGAACCACCAACCTTTCGGTTAACAGCCGAACGCGCTAACCGATTGCGCCACGGAGACAAGTACGGAAGGGGCGCCGCCACAAGTGGCAATAGGTAAAACTCATTCCGATTCCAGGATTCAAACATGTAGGCGTTCCCGGAACGGCGCCCTGTTCCGGATCATTCCAAACGAACACGGAGTGCGTGTTCGTTTTGAATGATCCGGAATAAGGTCTGGGAGCACCAGAAAAAAAAGAAACGAGAAAAAAAAAGAAGCAGCGGAAACAGTGGCGGCTGCTGCTGCTTTTTAGTCACACCCAAGTCCAAGAACAAGAGTCAAGACCGTGATGAGTCAAAGAGAACGCACACAAGCACTATAGTTGCACACGCGCACAAACACACTTATCGTATGACTTGACACGAATCGCCGATGTCATACGAGTTGAGACGGCAAAGCATGGCGTTGTCTCCTATCTTAGAGCAGAGCATCGCTTTGCAAGAAAAGAATGATTTTTTTAATACAGTCATTAAAAAAAGAAGGAGAATTCACGGTTCGCGAGAGACTCGCCTGGAGACCGAATGTTCTGCATCCGCTGGGACGCCACCACCCTCAAAGATCAAGGCGCAGATGCAGCTCCTAAAGCGGTGGAAGGTGAGTAGATCAGACCCACCATTTGTTTTGTTTTTTTAAAGAAAGCTGTAACCAAAGAATGGCCTTGAGAATGACTTGCAACACAAGCCACCAGTCAGCAGGACCTTGGCAACGGCAATGCCCGAAACGATGTACAACGATACTCGAACGGACGGTGCGGTGAAGTTGCAGTGTGACGCGACGCTGCTCAGCGCAGCCATTGCTGAACCCACTCATGCTGTGGCTGCTGTTGCTACCGGTACACGTACAACAGAACAGCGTGAAAAGGCATTCGGAATTGTGAAGAATGTTTTTGTAGCAAATTTTGTAGCAAAAAAATGCAGACCAAGTCGAGGACTCTGGCAAACGGAACTACGGCAAAAAAATAACTCCTGGAAAATCCAACGTGAAATGAGCGCCACCCACGCACAACACTGGTGACACGCAAGATACACGATCGGAGCACACACCACGGGCAAGCAGCTGAGAAAGAGACACAGGAACAAATGAACGAGATACGCGAGGGAGGGCTCTAGTGCATCTACCGACACGTTCCGTGCCAGGAACATCACAACAGAACAGTCCTGGCGATGCCTACAAGCAGGAAAGCAGATTCTCAGCAAACCGAGCGACACCGCAGGTCCTGGCGGCGGCGGACATTGTCGTTGGCGGTACAAGCCACAACCGTCCATACAAGCAGAAGGTTGGCAGCACGACACAACGTAAACGAAAATAATTTTGTGACACAGTTTTACAACCGATCGGGCTCTCTGGAGCAGACACGCCACGTTTTCAGGCGGCACTCGTACACACGGCAAACTGCATTCTGATTGAACGCAACTGCGCGCCGCACTGCTCTGTTGCACTGCTGTGGCAGGTGCTAATTGTACGAATGTATGCATTGCGAGCAAGCAAGCCGAATCTCCACTGTACACATAATTATGCTGTAGCGTTGGGAGTTCACACTAGCTGCAGGCTGCGGCAGGTGCTAATTGCGTGCACGAATTGTGAACAAGCCAAATCTCCACTGTACAGATACGCTGTGGCGTTGGCAGTTCACACTAGCTTCTGCATGCACCAGTGTCTGCAGGCGCAACTCGCGAGTCACGCCAGTGACATCCAGGACAGGTCTAGAGTGCACTACGTTGTGGTACTGGCCGCGAGCACATGCATCAGCACGCCGCTTCCACACAGGCACGCTGCAGCAAGCACAGCCGTCCTCCGGGCATAAGCTCGAGACGGCACCCAGCAACAACATCAGTGGGCTGTAGATCTACCGGCCTGGCGAGCTGAGCTTGCATGCGGGTGGATACAACCGGTCGCCGTCAACGCACGTTGAAATTGGCCAGCTCTGATTCTGCCTACGCCACTTGGCTGCGCGGTGATCAGCACACATCGCTGACTGATCCCATTAGACCATCTGTGACACTAGTGTTTTGGCAAGGCAACAGAAGCAGACCAGCAGGTCGCCTAACGGTATGCTCCTCTGCCGCATGGGAAGCGAGCAAGACTGCCATGCCACAATGTCCTGTAAGACATGCCGTTCGATGGTCCTCCAACACCATGTTGTCCCAGTGACATCATTCATTCGATGGTCCGCCAAGTCCAACAGCCAGCCATAACATCATGGTGACATCACTACACGTATACTATGACATCATCACGACGTCGCCGTCGACCCGCCATACTATTACCCAGGCGTCGTCTACTTCTTCCTGGAGCCGCACTTGAAATGCATGACGTCGCCATCGGCAACCTTGTACTCCTTGCCCTGGCGCCGCTGCTTGCCGGCCGCCTTCACTGCCGCCTCGTCACCGTGCTGGATGACGTCGTCGTACGAGCACACCTCCGCCAGGATGAATGTCTTCTCGAAGTCGGTGTGTATGCGGCCCGCGGCCTGCGCCGCCTTGCAGTGCATGTGTACCGGCCAGGCGCGCACCTCGTCCGCGCCGACCGTGAAGAACGAGATCAGGTTGAGGCAGCGGAAGCCGGCGCGGACCGCCGCGGGCACAGCGCTTTCGGCGAGCGCCTCCTCCACGCCGTCCAGCACCTCCTGCTCATACTGCACGCTAAACGGGATGACAAGCGGCCGCCCGCTGTCGCGCCTGCCCACGTATTCCTCCACCGCACTCAGATACTTGTACTCACCGGCTACGTACTCGTCCTTGCTGACGTTCAGGATGTATATCGCCGGCTTCGCCGTGAGAAGGAAGTGTGGGTTGAGCGCACGCACTTCCGCCTCGCTCCACTCACCATTGCGCACGTCCGCAGTGCCGTTCTCCAGAAACGAGTGCGCTTTGAGTAGCGTGTCGTACTCGGTCTTGGCCACCGCGTCCTTCTTGATCTTCATCTTCAGGCCCGGCAGCCGCGTCTCCAGGTACTCCAGGTCCTTGAGGCGCAGCTCCTGGGCGATGATCTCCAGGTCGCGTACCGGGTCCACCGTGCCTTCCACGTGCGACACGTCAATGCTGTCGAAGCCTCGGCACAGGTGGTAGATGCCGTCGACGGCGCTGATGTGATTCAGGAACGCATTGCCCAGCCCCTTGCCCTCGTGCGCGCCCTTCACCAGCCCGGCGATGTCGGTCACGTGGAGGTAGGATGGCGTGCGCTTCTGCGGCTTGTACATCTCGCACAGCTTGTCCAGCCGGGCATCCGGGACGGCCACTCTGCCGTCGTTGGGGTCAATCGTGCAGAACGGGTAGTTCTCCGCCTTCGCCTTGCCATTGGTGACCAGGTTGAAGAAGGATGATTTGCCTACATTGGGCACGCCGACCACGCCACATTTCAAGCTGTTGCCAACCTTTCCAAATGTAACCTTCTCCTCGGCTGCTTGATCGCCTTTCTTGGACGAACGACTAGCAAATCGGATATAGGCGAGCGCCACGCTCCTGCCTCTGCATAATTTACGCCTGAGGAACACATCCATTGTGACCTGAAACGTTCTTGCCAACTACAGTCAGTGCTCGTTGCTGTGCAAACTACTGTACTCGTACTAAAAATATTGTAATTGCTTCCCAGAAACGTAAACAGACAGAGAGAATGAAAATACGATGTTCAAAAAAATAATTGTTGCGATACGGTGTTCGATCTGCTTTGATGATCTCACGTGATCCTTTTGCCAAAATTAAAAAAAAATTAAAGTCCGGAGCCACGACGTCATTTTTATCCCTCCACACCGCATGCCGCAGATGCACCATGACACACGTCTTGTTGAAAATGAAGCTGGCATGCAGTGGTATTGCCTTGTGCTAGCATGCTTCAGGTTGTTTCTTTGGAGCACACACACGTCCATGGCTGTTTAGTTCCTTCAGCTACTAGTAGTATGTGGTGCTTCGTGAAAGTGTTACTATGATCGTGGAGTAACCTGTGTGCTGCCTCAGAACTAAAAAATTTGTACTTCGCCAGTGAACGTCTTTCCCTTTCGAATTCGTAGTTGTTTCTGCTTCCTGCCACGAATTTCATAAAAAAATAATTGTTGTCTATTGATTTGAGTATTTTGAAAAGTACGCTCGCCTTCCTGATCTTGACCGGCAATGGCCGTCGCTGCCGACAGCGTGCCCCGGTCAAAGACCTCCAGTACTCAATTCGCAGACATAGCCCGTCACCATATTATCTCCACGGCTGGTGTTGATCGTGAAGGTCGCCAGGTCGTGGTTTTCTTCGCCCATCGACTGCCAGCCAAGGAGGAGATCGATCATGAGCGTTTACTTGAGTATATGTTCCACACGTTGGACAATATCGTGGAAAGCGACTACACACTGGTCTACTTTCACCATGGACTCCGATCCAGTAATAAGCCAGGTACAGTGCATTCCAGATGATCAGTGTTGTGTGTCAAGTGGAAGACATAATTATGCACGTACATTTCCTGCTGCCCTGGGCTGCGTGTGTGTGTGTGTGTGTGCGTGTGGCAGGGTGTGTGCGTGTGGCAGGGTGTGTGCGTGTGGCAGGGTGTGTGTGTGTGTGTGGGCGGGGGGGTTATTGTGCACCACATCGTAAACACAGGTGCGGTCTACTTGCGGTAAGTCACTCACTTTGTTGTAGCGAGCTCGTGATTAGCCCCGCACTTTTGGAATCCTGACGGTATTTGCTGATCATGACTCCACTACGTACTCACAATAAGTCCCGCATTTTGGTCTCCAAGATTGGGCGTGCCACATATCAAGAGTAGACTGCAGTAACTATGTTTACGATGTGGTGAGCATGATAGACCTCCCCACGGCCCATTATCAACCTCATCTCTCATCTCTTATCTCTCTCTCACTTTCTCTCATTCACTCTTTGCTCTCTCTCTCTCTCTCTCTCTCTCTCTCTCTCTCTCTCTCTCTCTCTCTCTCTCTCTCTCTCTCTCTCTCTCTCTCTCTCTCTCTCTCTCTCACTCTCACTTTCTCTCTCTCTCTCTCTCATTCACTCTCTGCTCTCTCTCTCTCTCTCTCTCTCTCTCTCTCTCTCTCTCTCTCTCTCTCTCTCTCTCTCTCTCTCTCTCTCCATTCACTCTCTGCTCTCTCTCTCTCTCTCTCTCTCTCTCTCTCTCTCTCTCTCTCTCTCTCTCTCTCTCTCTCTCTCTCTCTCTCTCTCTCTCGCCAGGCATGAAGTGGGCAATACGTGTGTACCGGGAGCTCGACCGCAGCTACAAGAAGAACGTCAAGAAGATGATCATCATGCATCCGACGTCGTTCGTGCGCATACTCCTCACCGCGTTCAAGCCGGTCGTCAGCGTCAAGTTCGGTCGCAAGCTGGCCATGATGTCTCGCCTCTCGGAGCTCGAGACGGTGCTGTACCTGGACCAGCTGGAGGTGCCCGACGCCATCAAGCAGTACGACCGCACGCTGGAGAAGTCGCAGGTGACGGCCGGCCGGAGCGACGCCGCGCACTTCTACAACCGCATGACCAGTGGTGCTGGTGGCAGTACGGGTGGCAAGGTGTTTGGCGTACCACCGTGTGTGCTTGCCGAGCAAAACGGCGGCGATCCGGTTCTGCCCATGCTCGTCGACTGTGCCAGGCACGTCCGTAGTAACGCCGATCGCACTGTCGGGATTTTCCGCCGCTCCGCCAACAGTAACGAGGTCAGTGGTGGCGGTGTGTGGGGGGGGGGGGGGGGTGTTGTGTGTGTACGCGTGTATGGTGTGTGTGTGTGTGTGTGTGTGTTAATGTGTGTGCGAGCACTCGTGCTTGTACTTGCGTGCATGCTTGTGTGTGTGTGTGGTTGTGGTTGTGGTGATGGGAAGAAGTGTTTCCCCAAGACCTTACATGTGCCATGCATTGGAGCCCACATGTATGTTATCTTATGTCAGGGATGAATTTATCCGGTATCGCATCGCAGGTTGCTATTCAAAATCGATCGAGTGCGACTCAAAAATCACAGCGACTCGCAGGAAACTGCGATGCATAAACGGCACTGCGTACTAGCTCGCGCAGTCAGTAAAAATGATGCTGTGACTGTGTCGTACACTCACCATGCTCACTACACCTGTACAGTGCACGGACCCCGTTTTTTTCTCGGGAAGGTGTGATTTCTAGTACATGTACCTGTGAACTGTGGCTGGCTCCGCGTGCACATACCGACTGCATGTACTGGTGTCCTACTTGAACTACACGTACCACTGTCTTTGCGTGGCTTTGATTCAGTAAAAAATTAGTTCAGTAAGTTCATGTACTTTCCGTACAGACAAGCATCATCTTTCCTCCACGATCCCGGCGGAGGTATTGTTTTTTCTTCTTTCTGGTTCACGTACCTCTTTTCGTGATAGCTTTCTGCTTGTAGCCAGTCGGCCTTTCTGGCGGTGAGGAAATTCTGGAATCACGTTCGTCCTTCTCTCTGACAATTGTCCAAGCTGTAGTTTTTGTCTAGTCTGGTTCTGCCTCCAACATGTCTGTACGACAGAGTACCTTTGAGAAGTGGGTGGCAGAGGTCGATGTCGAGAAGAAATGGCTTCGTTCTGAGAAAGCAACAGGTGCAGCGGTGACGCTAATTTTATGTGAAATAACGGTCCTGGATGGGCTTTTTCGTGGAAGAAAAAGTGCTAATCAAAAATCAAGGACTGCTACGCATTTTGGCGTTTGCGTCGCGAAAACTGCTATGCAAAAAAATGACAGTAAATTCATCCCTGTATGTTCTGTTCTGTTACGTTATGTTATGTTATGTTACGTTATGTTATGTTATGTTACGTTACGTTATGTTATGTTATGTTACGTTATGTTACGTTACGTTATGTTATGTTACTGTATAACACCTTTATTTCGGTGTAATTTAAATTTCGGTAACTTCGGTACTGGTCCTGGATCACCTAATTTAACATTACACCTAAATTTTCCGAAATACCAAAATATGTAAAAATCACTGTCAAATTAAAAAAATCAACTACATGTGTAGTTGTAACTTACTTGTATACTGGTATACCGGTAGTACATTGTACATACATAACATGTATGCATATGTGGAGCCTTTTGGCCTTGGCGGAGATATTAGTGCAAGAGCGTTTTTTTTTTTTTTTTTTTTTTTTTTTCTTTTTTTTTTTTTTTTTTTGGTGCCATGCATACCGAATTTATCCTTACACCGAAAGGTCAGGGGTTGGCTTTTACCGAAATTTTACTACACCGAAAATAAGGTGATATACAGTATGTTATGTTATGTTACGTTATGTTACGTTATGTTATGCCGTAGTAGTGTCTTGTATTGCAGTACTGTTGGTCGCCGAAGAACGGGGGGGGGGAGGGGGGGGGTCAGCCTCCTAGCCTAGACCGTTCCTATTTTGATGTACTGCTCAGTCGAGTCCTCGCGTCTACATTGGTATGCTGTGCTTGGTGAAATTCTGGCCTGGCCGTTCTTCGGCGCCCGCCAGTACTGTAAAGCATGTGTTGAATACATGTGTTGGTGTCATGTTCAAGATGCACTGTCTGCAGATAAGTAAATAGTCTACCTAAAGAGGTTTAATTGTAGTTGGCTGCTCTGCACAGCAAGAGATGTGCGGGCAGAGCATTTTTGGCCGGATTTCATTTAGCGCAACTGTTCCACATCAGTTCCACTGTATTTTGAAAAAGCCGTGCAAGCTGCGTACCTGCTTGCCCGTGAATGCGAGAGAACTACGACATCTGTCTTCTCTTCTGACTCTTTGGTGTGTGTCTGTGTGTGTGTCTGTGTGCGTGTCTGTCTCTCGTGTGTGTCCCATATGGTGCAGTGGTATGTGCAGCGATTTCCAATCGATAGATTGCGGGTTCGATTCCCGACGATTATGGTCACACACGTCTTTCTTCTCTTCTCAGGCTCTTCCTGACTTTCCTTTCATTGTCCTGGGTGGTTACCAACAGCCAGTGCATGCCGGAGTATGTGGTGTGATGTGTGTGCGGGAAAAAATTGAAAAGACCAAAAATAGGGATTCACTGGCCAGAGAAAGTCACTTCAAAATAGCTGTATGGTGTAGACCAGGCTGAATAGTGACGGTCAATTCTTCAGCCTTGCAAGCTGTTGAATGGTGCAATCCCAGCACAAGTTGCTATGGCTTCTGCCGTAGCATTGCTATCATCGCCTCCGGCGATGGGCGTCAAAGGTCAAAGGTCAAAGGTCTGTCTCTCTGTGTGTTTTCCCGTGTGTACATATGTATGTGCCTGTGCACCATGCAGTTGAAGGACACCAAGATGGCGTACGAGGCTGGCAAGACCGTGGACGTCGACAGCATGGATGTGCACACGGCCGCCTGCCTACTCAAGCTGTTCGTGCGCGAGCTGCCCGAACCGCTGCTGACGTACGCGCTCTACGAGCCCGTCATCGATCCCAACATTGATTTCATGGAGAGTCATCGTGTGACATTCATCGCCGACCTGCTCAGCCGCCTGCCCGACTCCAACCTTCGCCTGCTGCTCTTCATCCTAGACTTGTTAGTGGCCATATCCGAGTTTGAAGCGACCAATCTTATGTCCAAGCCGAATCTGGCCACCGTCTTCGGGCCCAACCTGCTCTGGTCCAACAAAGCTGCGGCCAGTCTGGACACGATGAAGAGTATCAATCACTTCTTACTGGCTATGCTGGAGAACTACACGCGGCTCAAGGATTTGCTTTAGACCTACCTGTCAGTGCTCTGCCAGCTGTATACACCGTGCAGCGTCTATGCTTCGAGCCGGACGTTGTAACGCTTGAGCACTGTTGTGCAGCGATCGAGCTGCGTCTGAGCTGCTCGCGTTTTCGTCCGATCTCCGCCTGCTCTGGCCGGTTAGGGTGCTCTCAGGGCGTCGCGTGTCGTTGGAGCTGAGTGTGTGTGCGTGTGCGTGTGAGGAATTCCGTCGTCCACTCTTGATTGGCCGTCCCACTCGGATCCAGTTGTAGGCTCTCAAAGCTGGGAGTAGTGGGTGTTCTGTGCAGTTCACAAGCCGCTTAGTGTTTCTCGCTTCACGATAACTTTGCCAGAGCTGTTGGTGCCAAATTCAAGTGTGTTGTGCTAATTTTGCTTGAGTTTTGATGGCCAAATTTTAATTTCCAGTGCCGTGCCGACGATAACTTGAGCCTCTGCGTTTTATCTTGCTCTCTTGTCTACTTGATAAGCACTACAGCTTCATGTCCCTCTTTTCTCTCTCTATCTCTCCTCTCTCTCCGTCCCCTCCGCCCCATATTGCCATCGTTCCTGCAGCACCTGCTGTCGCGTGTGCCCTCCCAGCCAGCCAGCCGAAACCGTCCTCCATGTGTTGAAGCTGAAAGTTAATTTTGTGACCCCGGTGGCAATTGTCCACTGACACAGAAGTCCATCCGTAATAGCCTCACCGCATGCACCATGCACCTACCCCACGTTGCTGTTTTCTATACCCTCTCCTCTTTCAACCCTCCCCGGCAGCAGCTAAATGCTTAGCCCAAACGTTCTATGTCAGCCCTATCCGGATCATTCACTAAATTACTCTCCTCCTGCGCATTTCCGTTAGCCGTACTTGCTACTTGCAGGCCCTGTCCAGCCAGTCATAACAGAAAGTAGTCCTCTCTCCATCTCTCTGTCTCTCTCTCTGTCTCTCTCTGTCTCTCTCTCTCTCTCTCTCTCTCTCTCTCTCTCTCTCTCTCTCTCTCTCTCTCTCTCTCTCTCTCTCTCTCTCTCTCTCTCTCTCTCTGTCTCTCTTTCTCTCTCTCTCTCTCTCTCTCTCTCTCTCTCTCTCTCTCTCTCTCTCTCTCTCTCTCTCTCTCTCTCTCTCTCTCTCCATCTCTCCATCTCTCTCTCTCTCTCTCTCTCTCTCTCTCTCTCTCTCTCTCAATCAGTAATGATTTATCCGCTCACCCGTCTTATGTTAGTCTCACTGATCTGTTTTTATCAAGCTAGAGTCAGTGATATTTTCTTTTTTTTCTTTTTTTTAAATTCTCTCCTCTCACTTACCGTATAGAACTAGGCTTTAGACCCAAACCACAGACTATACTAATTAATGGTCAGTCCGCGTGTCTGGGTGTTGTGATAACTGACTTCAAGCATGCGTGTACGTATGTATGTGCTGTGTGTGTGTGTGTGTGTGTGTGTGGCCAGAAAAAGTCACTTCATAGCTGTGTGGTGTAGACCAGGCTGAATAGTGGCGGTCAATTCTTCAGCCTTGCAAGTTGTTGAATGGTGCAATCCCAGCACAAGCTGCTATGGCTTCTGCTGTAGCATCGCTATCATCGCCTTCGGCGATGGGCGTCCAATGGTGTGTGTGTGTCCCCCATATGGTGCAGTGGTATGTGCAGTCGATTTCCAATGGACCTTTTGCACGTTGTACAGATGTACTAAGTTCAGTTCTAGGGTCGTAGGCGTGTACAGACCTAGTTGGGTGTTCATTGTGTGCTATCAAGATTCAAGAGTACTGCATTTTCCGGAGTATAGTGCGCACTTTAGATGTGCTATTTTAGGCCCTAAATCGCAGGTGCGCACTATGCTCCGAATATGAAATGCATATACTTCAATGAAGATTGAAGTGCGCACCCCCAATGAAGATTGGGGGTGCGCGTTATACAAAGGTGCGCACTATGCTCCGAAAAATACGGTACATAAACCGGTTTACGTACTGTTGGTGCTATGCATGCGCATTTGACCAATTTTAGCCTCATAATTAATGGCACATAATCGCTTTTCCAGCTTCTTCACTTTGGTTAGAACTAATGACTAGCTAGATCTTTGTCAGAAAAGGTTTCGTTTGAAATACCTTCAGGGCCCATTTCTTAGTGGAAATAGCAGAAAACCTGCCCTAACCGGTCGCCCCGCACCTGGTGACGAAGAGCGCGCCATACTGTCCCTCCCATGTCGAGAAGGTGGTCTTGGTCTCATTTATCCGAGGTTTTTTCCACGGCCCAACACTAGTACAATATGTCTGTCGCTGTCACCAACATCCTCCTGAGCCGGATACTGGACCAAGACACCAACATGGACTAAGTGCCTTCCATCCATGCTGCGAAGCTAACTGCAGCAGCAGCAACCAGGAGAGCCGCTCGAGACCGGGCCAGTCAGCTCCTGGCCACTTGTGATGCGCCCACCAAGCGAACCCTGGGGATGGAGGCCGAGAAAGGAGTGCCCAACTGGCTCACTTGCTGGCCCCTGAAGCAGTTCGGGTTTGTCCTCCACAAGGGCGCCTTCAGAGACGCACGCTGTCTGCGGTTCGGCTGGGTCCCTCCCCGCCTGCCATCCACTTCTGTGTGTGGCAAGGCGTTTAACCGCGACCTGACAGCCGACTTACTGCGTGAAGTGGCAACGGATGTGAAGCCTGAAGGTAGAACCTCCTCTGCAGCCCTTGGAGGGTGAAAGGCTTCGGTATCGCTCTGCCATCTTGGAAGATGGTGCTCGTCTTGATGTGGCGGCATCCGGTGTCTGGGGAAGTCGTTTTGAGCGCACGTTCTGTGATGTTCGGGTTTTTAACCCTCATGCGCGCTCGAACACTTCCTTAACTCCCGCGTCCACCTATGCCAAGCACGAACAGAAGAAGAGAAGGGTCTACGAAGAACGCGTCAGGGAGGTGGAGCATGCTTCCTTTCTCCCACTGATATTCAGTGCATCTGGTGGGTGCGGCAAGGTAGCCCACGCTTTCCTGAAGCGTCTTGGCCATAATTTATGGTCTCGGAGAAGCGGCATGAACCCTACTCCTCCGTCATGTCCTGGATCCGCTCCCTTGTCTCCATTGCTTTGGTTAGATCGTGCAACATGAGCCCCCGTGGTCACCACGTGCTTCTCCCTACCTCAGTCGTGTGGATGCGCATATGCTGCCAGTCCAGTTGTGCTGGCAGTCAACGACTGTCAGTTGCGTGACAGACTCTTGCAGAGTAGCCGAATCCACCAGTCAGAACCCGGAAGCCTCCAATAAGAACCATAAACGCACAGGCATTCCAAGCAGAGATCACTTCGAAGATGTCAATCGTCGAGAACCTACCAACTGACCTCAATGCAAACATTGAACATTTTCAGGGCTCCCTCACCGAAGCACTTGATCACCATTGCGGCATTGCCCCGTGAGGATAGTTACCTTTTCCACTAAGTATAAACCTGCACCATGGGTCGACGACGAGCTACGTAAACTGCTCTACCGCAGAAAACGAGCTCATAGACTCCTGCTGAAACAGCCGGGTGACCAGCAGCGAATCCAGTCTTTCCGAGCGCTTCGCCTACAGTGCAAAATCACCATGCTATGCGCCGTAGGAAAGCCAATTACTTTCAGGCCGAGTTCATTAACAACAGACGGAACCCTAGATGTAACAGTTTTCCCCTGGTCTCTACAACTTTACACTCCCTCGCACCTCATGCGTCTTACGCCTGTCTATTAGCACCTTCATTGGCGCCATTGCCACATGTATACTATCACATTTGCATATAACTGGTCGAGGCACGCTCAACCAGGCCTCTTACTTTTCAAGTTTGATTAAACCTGTTACACTGGTAGCAGAGGATGGTTACTACTCTGCTTTTGGCAGGTGTTCTGGTCGCTCTGCTTACGCTCCTCGTACTCGTCGTTCGGCTGATAAACGATATCAAGACCGCTCAGCGCGTTAGCCAAGGAAACCGAACGATACATCCGAACTCGGAACCGTGGGAGCCAACACCCCGCCTTACGAAAGAGCCGCCTGTGTTTGGAGGAGATTCCGCTACATTCAAAGAATGGACGTTTGCAATGGACATGGCCCTACGGTCGTTGGCACTCCCAAATGCGGCACAGAGGGTCGACTACGCGGCAGGATTTTTGACTGGAAACGCTCGTCTTTGGTTGATAGCGGCATTGGAAGCTAACCAAGTGTTTTCCGACTGGCCTGCTCTGAAAGCGGCACTTGGCGATGTGTACGGACCACGGCACAACGAGGAAACATCGCGTATGGGACTAATTTCCGCAGCGCAGCGCGGGTCGCTGGACGCATACATTGCTGCTTTCACTCGCCTCAGCCTGCAAGTGCCGGAAATCGACCACCACACCAGAGCGCTGCTGTTCGTCAGGGGTCTAGTGCCGCACATCCAGCGACAGGTCATGCGTGAGCATCCACGTACCCTGGAGCAAGCTGTCATGGCAGCAAACACCGTGGAGCAGTCGTCAGGGCCACCGGCGTCGGGGCCACCAGCCAGTAGAGAGTCGCGTTCCGTGCCCAGCTTCCGTGGTCAGGGCCTCCGCAAGCTGACGGACCAAGAGCGTGTCCAACTGCGAGCAATGGGACACTGCTTTGCTTGCAGGAAGCCAGGCCACCTCGCTAAAGACTGTACTGAGTGTGGACAGCGCTACCCAAACGCTGGTCGCCAGTAAGAAAGGGGGTGCGCTTACTGGCGACGACCCAAGCGCCCACGCCGGTACCAGTCGCTAACCGGTTCGGAGCTCTGGAGGTTGAAGACGTTGCTCTCCAGGAACCTACGGAGCCGGAGACACCCATAGCTGTAGAAAATTGTCCCGTTGCAGAAAGGTGTCATGTCAGCAACGTCAGCGTCGGCAATGAACCTGAACACGACCTACTGCGCATACAGGGAAAGATCGGCGGTCGCCGTGCAGTGATGCTGATAGATTCCGGTTCGACGCATGACTTCATTGCAGACAGTTTTGTTCGAAAGCATCATCTTGACACGGATGCAAGCTCAGCAGTGCTGAGCGTAACATTGGCGGACGGCTCGACCAGCGAGGTCCCGCAGATTTCCACACGCACGCTAAGGGTGACAGTCGGGGGCTTCAGTGAGGAACAGCACTTTACTGTGTATCCCCTGACTCGCTACGACGCTATTCTTGGCAAGCCGTGGCTTACAAGGAACAACCCCAGCATCAACTTCCGTACGAACGAAGTTCAGTTGGACGGTGAGCCCTTTGTTGCCAAATTGCCTTCAGCTAACCCGCCGACAGCCGACCGGCCATCTGTGGAAAGCATGTTTATCAGTGGCCGACAAGCTCGTCATGCCCTGAGGAGTGGAGCCGAGGGGTTTCTTGCATGGGTCACTGCTGCAAACGAGGAGAATCGTTCCGGGCCACAACTCCAGGAATCAGAGCAACAAGACATCCAGAACCTGCTCAAGAGGTACCAGGATTTATTTGTTGTTGTTGTTGTTGTGTTTATTTTAATTCGCAAACCAAACGGGCAGATCTGCCCAATGAAAAGGTGGCGAATGCAGATAGAAAGCAGTAATAAATGAAATTGGGGACTGATGTAATTAGGATAGAGGTGGAGAAAAACTAAGCCAGCTGATCATCAAACAGGACGTCTGGTACTCTAGGTACTAAGGCCAGTAAGTGTGTGCGGGATCATGCTGGCGCGGAACTGGCGGAGCGTGGAGATGGCACGTACATCGCTGGGTAATGTGTTCCACAGCTGGGCGCCCCGGAACGCGAGGCAACCCTTGCCGAACCTGGTGGAAACTGGCGGTTGGCGCAGACCCATGGTGGAGTGCAACCTAGTTGGGCCAGCTGCCGAAGGAACTAGGAGGGCTTGCAGTTCAGAACTTGCGTGCTCATTCCGAGACCTCCAGACCAGAACGATGAACTTCTGCCTGAATATCTCGGATACTCTGTAGGTGTCCAATTGCAGCAGGAGGGTACGCGCGGAGGTGTGATGCGAGAGTCCGAAAACCGCCCTTGCCGCCCGATTCTGCATGACTTGTAGCCGATCCAATTGGTTGGCAGTAAGAAGCGGGGAAAACGCATTGGATCCGTACATCAGGTCAGACATGATGATCGCTTTAAAGTAGAGAACTCGGCTCTGATGAGTCAAGCAGCGACGCAACCTCCATAGTGCTCCGATCCTCTGGGCCAGTCGAGCGGTGCAGCGATCAACATGGGGCGTCCATGACAGATCCGAGTCGAGGAGCACTCCAAGATACCTGGCCGCAGTAACGACAGGAATCGGCGTTTCATGACAGTTTACATTGATCGTATGCTGGGGCTGCTGAGGCTGCCTGTTGGGGTATACAGGGATCACGTGGCTCTTGGCTGCATTCAAAATGAGACCACGGGTCTGCAACCAGTCAGCAAGTGCAGAAACCGAGGCCGATAGCGTAGCAGATACCGTGTCCAGGGATGTGCTGCTGCTGATCAGCGCAATGTCATCGGCAAATTGAACTGATGAAGACTGGTTAGCTATGGTTGGAACTTCGCGGGTGTAGATACTGAAAAGGATCGGTCCTAGAACAGAACCTTGTGGCACGCCACAGGATGGTGCAGAAATGGCACTCTGATCCCGTCCAATACAGATACGCTGAGTACGGCCCGACAGATAGGCGGAAAACCACTTTAGGGCTGTCCCTGTTATGCCGATATCGAATAGGTCCTGGAGTAGCCGTTCATGACGAACCTTGTCGAATGCCTTTGACATATCTAGAAGGCATATGCCAGTACACAAACGCTTGTCCCGTGCACTAAGAATACGATTTAGCATAAGTACCAGGGCATCCTCCGTTGAGTGGCCTGCGCGGAATGCAAACTGAGTCGTGGGGAGGGTACCAGATATGTCCAGAAACTGGGCTAGCTTCTTTTGTACGACTTTCTCCAAGAGTTTTGATAATATGGGAAGTAGGGACACTGGACGGAAGTTAGTGGGAATAGACGGGTCCCCGGCTTTGAACAGCGGGATAACGTTCCAGACGAGCTGCCGAATGAGCTTCCACCGAAGAGACCAGTCGACCATGAAATCCAGATAGAAGATGGAGCCAGACCACCGTCTCGACCCGCCTACCGCCTGCCGAAACCAGAGATGGACGAGCTCCAGTCACAGCTATCAGAATTACTTGAGAAGGGATTCATTGAGCCAAGTAAGTCGCCATACGGTGCACCTGTGTTTTTTGTGAAAAAGTCGGATGGTACTCTGAGAATGGTGTGCGATTGGCGAGAATTGAATAGAATTACGATCAAAAACAAAGCTTGTCTTCCTAATATTGATGACTTATTCGACACGATCCAGGGCAGTGCATATTTCTCCAAGTTGGACTTGCGGTCAGGCTACAATCAAATCAGAATTCAAGACTCGGATGTTTCTAAGACGGCCATTAATACGCCGTTCGGCCACTTCCAATTTAGAGTCATGGGATTCGGGCTGACTAATGCCCCGGCCACCTTTCAGTCACTCATGAACTCTATTCTGCAACCGCATCTCCGAAAATTCGTTGTAGTATTCTTGGATGACATTCTAGTTTTCAGCAAGACCTGGGAAGATCATCAGCATCATCTTCAAACAGTTCTAGAAACACTTAGAAATAGTGAGCTGTATTGCAAACAGTCTAAATGCGAATTCGGCGTGAGAGAAGTTCTCTTCTTGGGGCATAAAATCAACGGCACATCAATTTCCCCTGATCCCAAGAAGATAAGTGCTGTGGAAACATGGCCAACTCCGTCGTCAGTAACTGATGTGAGGAAGTTTCTTGGCTTTGCAAACTATTTCCGAAGGTTCATAGATCGACACTCGACCATCTCTCGTCCATTAGAAGAAATCACCGGAAAAAATTCACGCTTTGAATGGAGCGCTGCTAGACAGAAGGCATTCGAGTCTCTAAAATCAGCATTACTCGAGGCGCCAGTGTTGCAACTGGCCGATGTTGAGAAAAGCTTCACGGTAGAAACTGACGCAAGTGACTTTGCCGTGGCGGGTGTGCTCCTGCAGCAGGGAGAAGATATGGATTTGCATCCCGTAGCCTATTGTAGTCGGAAACTGTCAGCTGCAGAACGCAACTATACTGCGGCCGAGAGGGAAACGTTGGCTGTGGTATTTGCATTAAAGTGCTGGAGAATCTATCTATTCCGCCACTTTGACCTGATGACTGATAATATGGGTGTTGTCTATTTACGAACCAAACCGACTCTCACCAAGCGTGAGGCAAGATGGGTAGAGTTTTTAGCTGACTATGACTTTACGGTCTTTCACAAACCAGGAAAGAAAAACATTGCCGACCCGCTTTCACGCCGTCCAGATCTGTTCAGTGATTCTGAAATAGGCGGGTCATCCTATCCTCCTAACATTCAGTTGAATGCCATAGAGCATACCCTAGAGATTAATCCAGACTTAGCGCAGTTAATTGTCAGCGGTTACAAGTGCGACAAGGATCTTGCTCCCATTATCAGGAGACTGAAAAATTCAAGCCATGACAATCTGCACGACCGTTACCTTCTAAATGAAACACCCGGTTATCTTTATCTCAGATCTTCACCACAGAACAGGTTATGCATTCCAAAGAGTAGCAAACTCCGACTCGCCCTGCTTCAAGAATACCATGACTGTGTGACTGCGGGGCATCCCGGTCGAGATCGCACCTATTTCAGACTCGCTAGATATTTCTATTGGCCCAGAATGGGACTGGATGTAAAGGCGTTTGTCAAGTCATGTGACGTCTGCCAACGAGTTAAAGGCGGCCAGCTAAAAACTGGTCTCTTGCAGAATTTACCAGTGCCCAGTCAGCCGTGGGCGGATATCTCGATGGATTTTATCATGGGTTTGCCTAGGACCGATACAGGTCATGATGCTATATATGTATTTGTAGACCGCTTGACAAAGTGTGTACATTTAGCACCTACTTCCTCTACTATTGACGCTAAAGGAAGTGCTGATCTGTATATTCAACATGTATTTCGACTTCATGGTTTGAGTTCTAGTATTGTATGTGATCGTGATCCAAGATTTACGGCAGCATTTTTTCAGGAATTGTTTGATCGCTTAGGAACGAAACTAGCATTTAGTACTGCCAATCACCCTCAGACAGATGGCCTAACTGAACGAGTAAACAGAATAGTAGAGGATGTGCTGAGGGCTTTTGTAAATCATAAACAAGATAACTGGGATATGCTCCTACCTCTCTGTGAGTTTTCTATCAACAGCGCTACTCAATCATCTACAGGAAACACACCGTTCTTCTTAAATTACGGTCTAAATCCCAGAGCGCCACCCGACTTCCTCAACCCTATTCAGGGAGGCAGAGATTCAGCTGATTGGTTGCAAGCAAGACAAGACGCGGTCAAGATCTCACAAGATGCGCTAGTGGCAGCTCAAGCTCGTCAGGCCTTCTATGCAGATCGGACAAGGGTCGAGGGAAAGCTGAAGGTGGGAGATTTGGTAATGGTCTACCGGGATTTCCTCCTGACTCCTGAAGCTCGGGACCGACCATCCCATAAATTACGCCCCAAGTGGTTTGGCCCCTTTCCTATAACCCATGTGGTCGGCCCGAATGCCTACAAGCTCAAGTTGCCTCATACCAGCCGCTGTCACCCGGTATTTAATGTGTCGGCACTCCGTGCCTACGAGAAGAACGCTATTCCTAATAGGAGACAGCCTACGCCTCCGCCTATCACGGACCTTGATGGTCATGCCCGCTATGTGGTGGAGAACATTCTCAGTCACCGCCGCCGGCAGAATCAGCTTCAGTACCTAGTCAAGTGGCAAGGCTACTCTGATGCCACTTGGGAGCCTGAACATTATTTGTTGGATGAATCTGGTAATGACATTGTTCCACTTCAGAAGTACAAAACCTTGGCTTCTGCCCACTGAGTTTTGCAGTTGAACTTCTAGATTCACCTTACACATTTGTTGAGCTTATTACACTTTATTTGCATGGAGTTTCAGTCGTCTTATTGTGTTACTTCAGTGCGAAGCCTTTTTTCGTCTCGCACGTGTTTGCGCTTATTGTACTCTATTCCACTTGAGCATTTGGGTTATAAGCTCCTTCCTCTCCATAGGAGGGGGATGATGTAACAGTTTTCCCCTGGTCTCTACAACTTTACACTCCCTCGCACCTCATGCGTCTTACGCCTGTCTATTAGCACCTTCATTGGCGCCATTGCCACATGTATACTATCACATTTTGCATATAACTGGTCGAGGCACGCTCAACCAGGCCTCTTACTTTTCAAGTTTGATTAAACCTGTTACACTAGACGTCAGTGGAGCGCTATGAACAGCCTACTTGGCAGAACGAAAGTCAGCCGTGAGCCTGGAGCTAGTATTGCAGACATTACATCTGTATTCTCAGAAATAGTTGGGCCTTTGCCGCCAAGAAAGACTTCTGACGCCCTGACGCTGGCATCCGTGCCTGATCAACCATCCAACATTCTGCCTGGTCTGCCGTGTGGCCCCCAGTCAGACGGCACTCTAGTCCCACGTGCCGCACCTGCGACTCCCCTGCTCACTTGGCCAGTGCATGCCCAGTCCGAAAACAACGGATGCCTTCAGCGCACACCAGGCGATGGGAGACCCCCTCACCTGACGTACTATCGGAGTTGTGTAAATCCAACGCTGAGGCACCGGTCTTGAAAGAGTCTCAGCTAGCGAGTACTTCTAGCTCTGCGAGTATGTCCATTGCCACGGAGCCCGGCAAGGCTTCTTCGAAATCCACCCACAACAACTCTCAGACTGAACAACACGATGATAACCCTACTAGTCAGAAGCCTTGTTTGACACAATCCCTTCCAGTTGCTGAGCATGGGACTGTTGAACCTGCCAGTCAGCCGGCTGAACAGTGCTTGGACAAATGCGCTTCTGACCAAGCCTATTCACAACCTGAGGAACCTGTTCACCAATCGGAGGATAAGTCCCTGTCTGCCTCCCAGGACCTTCGAATCAACAAACTCCTGAGTGATGCCGCTGACCACGATTGGATGAAGGAGTTTGTAGAAGTGCCTCCCCTACGTCGTGGAAAACGCCATGAGTCATCGCCAACCAGTAAATCCACAGAACCTTGCGTGGCAGCTCAGGGAAAGAAGGGAAAGCGGGGAAAAGAGAATGTTTCTGGATCTCGCTTGAGCAACCTTTCTGTAGAAGCATGAAAACCGTAAGAACTGTTAGAACTATAATGTCTTATTAGTAATGATAGATCATCAGAACACAATTTCTTTAGCTGTATCTTTTTTAAATGTATGTAGTCAATACCGTTAAATGTTCACTCAGACTCCTTTGCACCAATGCATTTAGCTTAGGAAACAAGCTAGCTGAGTTCCAGCACACACTGCACCAGCATAATCCCGACATAGCAGTAGTGACGGAAACAAAGTTTTCCTCTGAAACCGTCCCACCATCCGACTCCACATTCCCTGGCTACACTACCTTCCGGCTGGATCGAACAGCACGCGGTGGCGGAGTGGCGGTATGGATCAGATCTACACTCCCAGCCATGGTAATTGATGAGTTATTTTCTTCACATCACGAACTCATTTGGCTATCCATTCAATTGTCCCCTGGACAAAAGATAGTCTTGGGCGCTGCTTACAGGCCAGGTTCGACGGGGCCCAGTGACCTTACGCTCATGAACCATCTTGAAGACATCCTTCCCTCTGCTTGTGCACTTGGTGCCAACCTCATACTCGCCGGTGATTTTAATGTGCATAACCGCAATTGGCTCCATAGCTCGAAGACCACACCTGCGGGGGAAGCCCTCGAAGACACATGCACAGCCCACTTTCTCACGCAGCACGTTCAGAGTCCTACTCGCGGGGATAACACACTCGACCTGGTGATGTCCACATTCAACTCTCCAGTGACCACGCAGATAATGTCCCCTATTGGTCGATCTGACCACGCTGTAATTCTTTCGGACTTCACAGGTGTTCTTCCTACCCATGAAGCGGCGGTGCAACGAACTGTCTGGCGCTATGAAAAGGCAGACTGGAACCGCCTCCGATCCTTTTTCCGCCAGGTTGATTGGTCAACCGTCATTACTGCCAACCCAGAAACGTCGTGTGAGCACGTTACTGCCACAATCATGAAAGCCGTTTCCCAGTTCGTTCCGTCCAAGACACTGACAGTGAAGTCAACGGATCCGAAATGGTGGACACCTGAGTGTGCAGCCGCCATGAAGGAGAAGGACAAACGCTGGCGCACTTGGAGGAAGCACCCTCACGATTTTGCACTGAAACATGAGTTTACCCGTTCTGTAAACAATGCTATCGCAGTCCTCGCTAGATCTAGAGTTTCCAAAGAGAACAGCCTCAGACATAGCTTGTCGAATGGGTCCTTGAAGGAGAAGGAATGGTGGACGAAGCTAAAGTGCGCTTGTGGCGAGGGTCGGAACACTCACATTCCCCTGCTCGTTGATAGTGAAGGTTGCGAGAGGGCCACAAGCTATGAGAAATCGGAGGCTTTCGCACGTTTTTTTTCCCACAAGTGCAGTGTGCAAGGCCGCGACCTAACCACGTTGGACTTACCGGACACGGCATTCGCTGACGCACCTGCACTAACGACAGTCCACTTTCGCCCCGATGCAGTCCACCGGCATTTAGCTCGCCTGGATGCCTCAAAGGCGACTGGACCCGACGGTATTTCCGCTCGTGTTTTGAAGGAATGCGCTAGAGAACTTGCCAAGCCACTGTGCTCTTTGCTCTTTGCTTCCAGCACGGAGTCCAGCCACAAATGTGGAAGACTGCCAGCGTGGTTCCAATCCACAAGCGATCTTCACGATCCGCCCTAAGGAATTATCGTCCAGTTTCACTGCTGAGCATAATCTCTAAGATCATGGAGAGCGTTATCAATCGTCAGCTCATGAATCACCTTGAGCGTTACAAACTCCTGACACCCCACCAGTTCGGGTTTCGTCGCCGCCTCGGGACCTCAGATGCGCTACAGGCTCTACACCACGCCTGGATCACAGCCGTCGGACGAGGCGGTGCAGCACGTATTCTAGCCGTGGATATTGCTGGAGCATTCGACCGTGTGTCCCATGCTGGCCTCCTCCACAAAGTCCGCCATCTTGGCATTGGCGGCCCCCTGCATACCTGGCTCTCTTCCTACCTAGGTGGACGGTCCATTCAATGCTTGGTGGGCGGCCAAACCTCATCGCTGTATACCATATCAGCAGGAGTTCCCCAAGGGAGCATACTCGGCCCTACACTCTTCCTGATTTACGTGAACGACGCCTCAGAGACCCTGTCACCCGGAGCCCACCTGGAGGCGTATGCCGACGATACTACCTTGTATAGCCTGATATCCCTCGACACATCCCCAGCCGACGCAGCATTGAGCCTCCAGACTTCTGTGGATCGCTTGCATCAGTGGGGCCGCAGATGGCGCATCTCCTTCGAACCGTCGAAGTCCCAAGCCATGACCGCCACTCTCCGCAGAACCCCCATCAATTTGCCTCTCATTGTCTTCGGCGGCACTCCTGTCCTTGAGGAGAAGGCTCTCTCTTTACTTGGAGTGACCTTTGACTCGAAGCTGTCATTCAGCACTCATCTCCGGAAGGTTGCCACTCGAGCCAAACAACGCCTGGGCTTCCTGCGCCGTGCAGCGCACATTCTCTCTCCAGCCGGCCGCACCACAGTATACAAGGCATTTGTTCGACCAGTTATGGAGTATGCCCCCCTCATCTGGATAGGTGCTCCGCCCAGCTACCTGCAACGCCTGGATCATATCCAACGCTGTGCTCTGCGAATCATCGGTCCAGGTGCACTATTACCTAGCCTGGCCATCCGTCGTACTGTTGCCTCGCTTGCCTGCCTATACAAGCTGCATTACCTGCCTGGCCCTCCGCAGCTACTCTCTGGTTTGCCACCGCGCCATTTCCCCTCATCCAGCCCCAGAACTCGCAGCGAGCATGTTAGCGTCATTGGCCATGATCACCAGCTCCAACACCAGCTGCTTGCATCTGTCCCGCTGGCATTAAAGCGCTCGTTCCCACACTGCAGTATTAGTGACTGGAACTCCCTCCCCGCCGCTCTTCTGTCCCAGCCTCCCCACAGCAAGGGAATACAAGCATTCAAAACTAATGTTTATCGCCATCTGCGAAGCACAAACTGGCTCTGGGCAGTCGACTCGCTATGATGATGCTCTCGTCGTTCTCCTCTATCCCTATCTATGCACCACAACTGGCTCAGACAACCGACTCACCAATTTAGGCACCGGCGGATTATGCCGGCAGAAAATTGGCAGAATTCGGTACTTTTTCTGGTAGGTTTCATGCATGTTTGGTATGTGGATAAAGAAATGGAGCAGAATTCGAGGAATTGCCTGCCATAAGGTTTGTATGGTTCTGCCAATTTCACTGCTTTTCGAGCAGAATCCAGGGGCGGATCCAGGGGGGTTCGGGGAGGGGGGGGGGGGGGGTTTGAACGAACCCCCCTGATTTTTCCGACCATAGTTCAGGTGTGACCACTAACCCATGCTATGGCCCAGTCGGCCCAGGCCGGAGCGGTCCGCTAGCTATGCAGCTTGGTAGTACTAGTACATTGTTGTCTTGTACGTAGATCTACTACTGTAGTAGATATACAAAGTAAAGTAGATCCGCACTGAATATACAGCTCAGGCCCGTGCTCCGTATGGGTTCCTGGGTGCCCGTAACCCCCTTTTTTCGCTCAAAATGCAGGATTTTGCTTCATTTTTGACAAATTTCCCGGGGGAGGCCCCCGGAACCCCCCCCCCCCCTTGAAGGGCACGGGCGCACGCGCCTGCAGCCACATAGACCTACCGGTATGCGTTCGGTTCGGAGAAAGAGGTGCATTGAGCTGCTACGGCCCGGAAACTTCAAAAGTAAGTTTCAAATACTAGTTTCTGAATGGTGCGGTGCCGTCACGGCTCGTGCTTTTTGAGCTGTCTTAGAGTTCGTCCAAGCGTCTAAAAGAGGCAGGCTCAAGACCAGCTGCCCTTGAATTTTGGTAACACTCCAAAGAAAAGTGTAGCCACTAGTGTCGAAGGTAAAACAAAGAGCGAAACTTTGAAAATCACGTTCAAGTTCAACCTCCCATCATCCAATAATAACATTTTCCCCGAACTGGGGACAATGAGTCAATGACTAAGACACGGAAGATGCAGGAAGCCTACCTTATGGAACCTACTCTACATACCAGTATATTGGAATCAACATAGGGTGGCTCAGAGTACAATATGACGAACAATTATTATAGACGAGCTGCTGGAGAAAAGTACCAATCAGCTATTCGTCAGCAAAGACATTGAGTGAAAAAATTTCCTTGTGGCGCGCATCTTCAATATTGTCACGCAAACGTGCACTTTTGTACAATGTCATGTAAATTGTATGTCATCATTTCGTCAGTGTGAGTAGGGTGGGAAAAAAATTGAACCCCATTGGAAAAATCCTGGATCCGCCCCTGGAATCTGCCACCTTTTCGAGCATAATCCGCCGGTGCCTACTCACCATGATCAGCCATGATGATGCTCATCTCAGTAACAGCCCTTGTAATTTGTTAATAGTCTCACAGTTTCTCCCGCACACTCGCTGGTGTTAACCCTTAAAGCCTTCCTTTCTTTTCATTTTGCTGACTCGTACAGCTCTATCTTTTGTTTTTGGTGCGTGTTTTTGGCCGTGATGCCGAGACCTCAGGTCGGCAGAGCCATCAATGCCCCACCATCACTGCTGCGTCTCGCTGCAGCCCCTGCTCAATAGTTGTCACGTTCGTCCTAGTCTCAGTATCATTGTCTTTCTTATTATTTTCGAGCTGGGAATGTGAACATGGTAAAAAAAAAAGAAAAAAAAAGTTTCTTTTACCCGAATCACAGCGGGGGACGTTAAGTTCCATCTCCATGCTATGGACAGTCGCAAAGCAAGCGGTCCCGACGCCATCCCCCGCTCGTTTACAAACTTGTGCCTGATCAGATTGCACCAACGCTTGCCTCTCTCTTGTCATTATCCCTCGAAACTGGAGAATTCCCAACGCCCTACAAGCTAGTGTAGTAATCTCGTACATGCATTTTTGTATACATAAATCATTTTTCGTAAAAATGGCCCCTGTATATATTTTCACGTGAAAGAAATAAACTTTCTCTTTGGCCCCAACTTCGTTGTGGTCTGGTTGGCCATTGTAGCCGTCATGGTTGACGTAAAACACCATACTAGCACACTTCCGTCCGATCCACAAACGTGGGGACGCTTCCGACCCTCGCAACTACAGACCCATCTCCCTCCTTCCTCTCATGTCCAAGCTTCTCGAGAGGCGTGCGCTAGAGCAACTTACGCAATACATGGATAGCGCCAGTCACATGGAATCCCTCCCTGCAGTTCAGTTTGCGTACCGCAAAAACCACTCCTGCGACGATCTTCTCGCTCTGGTGGCAAATGATTGGAGTCAAAGTCTAGACCAGAACGAGTATGTGGCTGCAGCTTTCCTCGACATGTCCAAAGCCTTCGACACTGTCAACCACAGTTTGCTCCTCCAAGAACTGTTCGAGATTGGTGTGGGAGGGGTTGCAGTGCGTTGGTTCGCATCATACCTTACTGACCGGCAGCAGAGAGTTGTCACCATGTCTAGCAGAGGTGCCTGTTATTCTGCCTCCAAAGGTGTACCTCAAGGATCTATCCTTGGACCCGTCTTGTTCAATCTTGCTGTCCGCAAACTGCCAGAGTGTGTTGCTAGTACCAAGGTCCGTCTGTTTGCTGACGATGTCTCTGTCTAAAAATCCGGAAGGGATCCACAGAAGCTCACTGCAGACTTGGCCAGAGACGTTCTGTCAATCCGCAACTTCCTCCGGGAGCACGGCCTTAAGCTCAACGTGGAAAAGACACAGTCGAGTTCATCATAATTATTCCGCCCAAAGTCCAAGGCGGTCCCAGCTAATCTCCAATTGTCAATTGACAGCGCTAGCATACCGCCTTCAGCCACGATCAAATACCTCGGCCTCCTGTTCGACGAGCATCTTCCGTACCGAGAAGGCGAGATCACATCACGCTCCTGGAATACGGCTCTAATGCATTTGCGCACAGCCTCCAAGTCTCGCAAAGGGACCGCATTACTCGTATCTCTAACCGTGCTGTTTGGATTGTCTTTGGCTACCCGAAGTACTACGATGCTTCTCTTGTTCTAGCTAGGAACTATCTCGCTGCTATCACCCTTAGATATCAATTTCGCCTGTTTGTACTGGTGTTTCGAGCCCTCCATAAGTTGTGCTGTCCACTACTCTCGACCTGCTTCCTCCCTCGCACTGCCACTTCACAAACCTCAGCCCGTACACGCTCTCAGTCCACTTTGTCACTTATTCTTCCTTTAGCTTCTCGCTGCTATGGTTTATACTCGCTTAGCTTTCTCGGTTCTGATCGTTGGAATGCGCTTCCTGCTGATATTCGCACAATCGCCTTGCTCAGAAACTTCCGTTCATCTATTCAACAACTCATTGGGTAAGTGTGTAAAAAGGCCCTAGGCCTGTGGGACTGCCCTATTCAAAATCTAATAATAAAACATGGCCGGGATGCTATGCTATCTATCCAATTCCACCGTATGACACAGCCACTAGTTACACATTCAAAAACCCTTTCGCACTTTCGCTTTCGCAGGATCCAATGTGGTTGACAGATTAATTTTCATCCGCTAGCACATCCTTGAAGTGATATCTATCAACTAAGTTACTTTAGAACATTGATGACCGAATATCCCAGTTTGTGATGCCATTTTACAAATTTGTTAAAAAATGACCCACCAATTATTTGAATCCTGAGTATACTATGAAAGTAGGACATGATTCAAGACACTTTCCAAAGTGTGATCATTCCCATTTTTTGACACAACGGGCATGAAGGATAGCACTTCCACTTGCAACAATTCATTTGGACGTAGCTTGCCTAGAAGTGGCTGAAAAAACGTCATTTTACAACCATGTTAAAAAAAGCCAAATCACCTCGTAGTCAGTCAAGTATCAAGTCAGGCTGATCTGAGGCGCGTCTGGCTGGACATTAGACTGTATTCACAGCCATTTATCTCCTTTCTTCCTCTTCTTCTTCTTCTTCTTCTTCTTCTTCTTCTTCTTCTTATTATTATTATTATTGAAGTCTGAAGAGAATGTTGAACAGTCTCTGCTGAGATGACGACTACACCATAGCTCAGTGGTTAGAGCATCGTTAGCTACAAGCGAGGGTCCCTGGTTCGAGTCCTAGTGGTGACAGTCAATTTGTTCTTCAGACTTTTCCCGTTTGTCTCTTTCCCTCAAACTAGTGAAGATCACTATGTTCTTGTCACTACTGTATTATTATTTCCTTCGAGTTTTGTGTCGTGCTGAACTTGATAATTTTCCACCTTGTCACGAGTGTTGTTATCTCATATCTTCACGCTATATAAGTTTTAGTCTTTCCAACTTGAGCCATTCCCTGTAAAATCCTTGATGAGAAGGGACCGAAAACGTTCGGATACTTTGAGAAGTGCCTTATTTTGACTGGATGTGTGTTTGCGTGGATACTTACGACCCAACACGTACCTTCGTTATTAAAGTATTATCCGCCTCCGACCTCTTGTAAAAATTAATATTATTATTATTCAAAGGATCAGTCGGGGAAGTGAACTGCCTGAAAAGAGAAAAAAACGCCAGACCCACCAGGACTCGAACCTGGGACCCTGCTTGTCATGAGCAATGCTCTAACCACTGAGCTATGGGACCAGGCTGAACCTAGAAGGCGCTGACAAGTTTTTCTCTTTTCAGGCAGTTCACTTCCCCGACTGATCCTTTGAATTTGAAGTTCTCCCAATCCTTTCCAAATTATTATTATTATTATTATTAAAAAGCTTACGTGGAGATAAAAATGTAATCAACGCAATAAATAGAGGAAGCTGCGCACTCAGTACAAACACCATTAGTAAAACTTGTTTTCATGTAAATAAAGAAGCTTGTTCCTAAACGTTTTCGCCGCCATCTCATCAGAGGATTACTGGCAAATCAACATCAGCATGTATGTACTGGTTCTAGTAGTGGTAGTAGTGGTGTTAGGGTGTATGAATCTTCTGTTGCTAACCATCTTGTTCAGAATAGTGATTGTCGTTCTAGTTATACTGATGATTGCTTTTCTGTTTGGTCTCGTTCATGTAGTCAAAGGTATTTGCGTGTATTGGAGTCTATCTACATTTTTACCACCAAGCCGATTTTGTGTAGGTAGAAAAAGAATTTGTTTACGTTGAAATTGTTTGTGAATTTAGATCAGTAGTTCTCGTTTGTGGTTGCATGGTTACTTTCTAGTGGTGAATTTATCGCATCTGTTGTCACCTGATATCGTTGATTGATGTAATGTTTCTTTCAGCTCTCATTTTCTCGCGCTAGTTAGGGTCTAAATTATTACTTGCATTGTGCGTATATATATTGAGTTTAGAGCTAATGTTGATTTGCCAGTAATCCTCTGATGAGATGGCGACGAAAACGTTTAGGAACAAGCTTCTTTATTTACATGAAAACAAGTTTTACTAATGGTGTTTGTACTGAGTGCGCAGCTTACTCTATTTATTGCGTTGATTATTATTATTATTATTATTATTATAAATATTTGAGGATTTCCCAAAGACGTAGTCTAAATTGAAGGTAGGTCCATTATAATGGGAGGC
The DNA here is from genome assembly GCF_964019385.1 of Sycon ciliatum. Lineage (NCBI taxonomy): Eukaryota > Metazoa > Porifera > Calcarea > Leucosolenida > Sycettidae > Sycon > Sycon ciliatum. The sequence goes on from NC_088649.1 coordinate 33,739,212, forward strand.
TGTAGGGTTGAGATAGCAGACAGTGGAGGGCTAATGATTGGTAATGAAAAGCCTAGCTAGAGAAATACAATTATGCTGAATGTTCCAGAATGGTCCTTTACTCAATAATACCTATTATATCATAGCCTCGGGGTATGCCTTGAAATACGAATTATACCGAAACAGAAACACAAAAATTAATAAGAATAAGCGCAACGTTCAAAGAAGGAGGACAGAGGCATGTCCGGCAGTGAGGAGTGGCATTGTGTTTGGTGTCAGAGAAGTGCGTGCAAATGTGACTGTGAAACAGGGACTGCGAGGCTGTGGCTCTCAGGTCTGCGGGCAAGGCATTCCAGACAGTAGCGGTGCGGAAGAGAAATGACCTCCCGGCGTGTTTCCCAACCCGTGGCAGAGTGAATGCGAGTTGGCGGCGGCGACTACGCGTGGGGCAGTATCCCGCTGCTTTCGCGCCTTGGCGAGAGGAGCGCGATGAGCGCACATTCGACTCTATGGGGTATGGGATGCACTGACCCAGCGCTGCAAGCCAGGGAAGGCCCACCAGCGCTGGGCCCACGCTCGAGATCTATCTCTATCCACCATTTCATTCCTGTTGCTCGTATCAAACTCAAAAATGTTCGTAGAGACTCCCGGGAAACTGCTTTTGAAGTAACGTTGAACCGGTGTACATGTAGTCTTGTCAACAGGTGACGTAAGCAGGGAAAATCCTGGCCGTTGACCCACGCATCGCGCTCTGAGCGCAAATTTCCAGGGACCAACATAACGAGTGCTATAACGCAAGAACCGCTCTTTGTTTGGTTTGCGAATTAAAATAAACACAACAACAACTTTGTATCGCTTTGAGAATTGTTCGAGGCGACAGCTGAGAGTTTTCTCTTCGACCTACATATTTCGGGGAACTGGGGAGCGCATGGAGATACTGCCCAAGGCAAGCGCATTCATCACACTGAAGGACCATAAGCCCCGCTTTGCCAATGATCTGCCGTGCAGGTTAATAAATCCTGCCAAGCCGGAGATGGGCATCATTAGCAAGCAAGTGCTCGAAAGAATGACACAGAAAGTACGCGAGTTGACATCCATTAGCTTGTGGAAGAATACGGCGTCTGTTCTCGACTGGTTTGTGAAGATCAAGGAAAAGGAACGGATGACATTTGTGTGCTTCGATATAGTGGAGTTTTAGCCAACAATCACTGAGGAGCTGTTGACCCGTGCCCTATCATTCGCGAAGCAGTACGCTAACATAGACCAGCGGGAGGAAGACGCTATCATGCACTCGAGAAGACCCCTGCTACTCAGCGGCGAGAGGCAGTGGGTAAAGAAGAAGAACAGTGCGTTTATACTCATAAAAAGGACACACTTCAGGCTCATTACAAACATCTTGAAAGTTTTTGTCTTCACAAGTATACTTTCAAGCCTTCTCATCAGGTGAAATGGAAAGGTGTCAGCACGACTAATGGTTGAAGCAAGTGCCCTCTTGCTTGTTGTATCCCCAAACTTCTGGCCGGTGACCTCTGTACGCCAGACCATGGTAGTTTAAAGACCGTCACCAACATCAGAATGCAGCATCACAAGACAATCTTGGCAGCAGCAATGGTAAACATTCCACCACAGATCCGACCAGTGATAAAGAATGATGGCAGCACTGGGTGACCCTAATTCTCCAACAGGACTCGAACCTAATCCTAATGCCGCCCCATCTATTCCGGGTCTTTTCACTAGACATCTCAACCCTAATGCCATACCATTTACACCACGGTCCCATCAAGGCGCCCCAGCAAATTCCTGGGTACGCTTTGGCTTTATCAACATTTGTAGCCTTCGGCACAAAGTCGACGCCCTGGAGCAGCTGATCGCGGACCAGTGCTGGGACATAGTCGGTGTTGCTGAAACATGGCTTGATGGCACAGTGTCTGATGGAGAAATCCGGATCCCAAACTTCAGTATTGCCCGTCAGGACCGTGCCGGTGGAAGAGGAGGTGGAACATGTATCTACTTCAGGTCGACCCTCCCCGTGAAGCCTCGCCCGGATTTGACGGCGGATGATGTAGAGTGCACCTGGATCGAGCTTAAAGGTGCCCGGGTGCCTCATCTCTTAGGGTGTGTGTACCGGCCGCCAAGTGAAACAGTTGCGTTCTGGCCCAGACTAGAGACTGTCTTACAGGCAGCCACCAACAACACCGGATCGGTCACTATGATGGGCGACTTCAATGTAAATGCTGACCCAGTTTCTCCTGGCCCACAATTGCGCCACATGCATGACACGTGTGGAAGCTATGGACTGCAGAACGTCGTGACAGCACCAACTCGTGTTCTGCCCCAATGTGTGCGTGGAACCATACTAGATCTAGTCTTGGTCAACCATGCCAGCTTAACATCCTGGAACATCGTACCATGTGACATCAGCGATCACTTTGCTGTGAGTGCTTCACTCAGCTGTGCTACTGAAGTAAGCCAGCCAGCGAGTTCGCTCCTCACTAGGCAGCTGCACAGAGTGGATATAGCAGCTCTCCGCGCTGACCTGCTTGCAGCAGACCTTCACATTTTTCCTCCACATGCGAGCGTCGACGATATGTGGTCCACTTGGCACGCTAGCATAATGTGTGTACTGGACCATCATGCCCCAATGACCCCAGTTAAGAAGCGTTCCAGAAGAAGGCCATGGCTTAAAGGGGAAGTTAAGGCAAAAATTAAAATTTCACCAGTTGTAGTCTTCGGGGTGCTGAGTCGAATGGTCTTGGTCCGAGGAAGCTGAGACGCTCCCTTCCTACTTGAATCCCAATCGAACTCGCGCACTTCCACCGAAACTGGGTGACTGCGCCCTACTAGATGGGGATTTGTATGCAAAATGTCACTAAAAGCGCCATTTCGTTCTTATAAAAACACGGATGACCGCGATTGGCCCATATGTTGTAGTCTTTTGGACGCTGAGTCGACTGGTTTTGGTCCGAAAAGGCTGCGATGCAGCGTTCCTCCTTTATTCCCAATCGAACATGGTTGAAGAAGCGGTCACGTGGTGCTGGGTGCTCAAATCACCTGGTCACCACGCCAGCAGGTGACAACTTTCACACCAAGGTTCAACTCGAGTTCAACTCGAGTGACAGGACTGCACCCAAAAAAGGTCAAAACAGGCTAGTAAGTTGTACCCTGCAGGCACGGTGACCAGGTGACTGGTGTACGCAGGAGCACGTGACCGCTTCTTCAACCATGTTCCATTGGGAATAAAGGAGGAACGCCGCATCGCAGCCTTTTCGGACCAAAACCAGTCGAGTCAGCGTCCAAAAGACTACAACATATGGGCCAATCGCGGTCATCCATGCTTTTATAAGAACGAAATGGCGCTTTTAGTGACATTTTGCATACAAATCCCCATCTAGTAGGGCGCAGTCACCCAGTTTCGGTGGAAGTGCGCGAGTTCGATTGGGATTCCAGTAGGAAGGGAGCGTCTCAGCTTCCTCGGACCACGACCATTCGACTCAGCAACCCGAAGACTACAACTGGTGAAATTTTTAATTTTTGCCTTAACTTCCCCTTTAACAGAGACACTTACCAGCTAACGATGGCAAAGAACAGGCTGCACCGAAGATGGCTGCGAGACCGGGCTAACATAGCATTATTCCACCAGTACAAACGTGCTCGAACGGCGGCAGGAAATCTTGTCAGACGGAGGAAAAACCAGTACTTCAGTGATGAATGTGTTGTCAACAATCGCAATCCAAGGAAGATGTGGTCCCTGTTAAACTCCATCACTGGCAGAGGAGGAAGCAAGCAAGACCCTGCATGTGACGTGAACAAGGTCAGCGTGGCATTTAGCAACATTGTAACTGACCCTGATCGGCCAGCCCACTTGCCATTACCGAATGGACCCCCAGCTGAACACTCACTCAGCTGTCTGGGAACAGCATCTTATGCTGCTGTGAATAAGCTTCTGCAAGCGATAATTCCGGTGAAGGCAACTGGCAGTGATGGAATACCTGGGCTGCTTCTCAAATCCTGCAGTGATATCCTCACGCCATCCCTCACACGGATCCTCAATGAGTCTCTTGAAACGGGCATTGTACCTTCTGCCTTCAAGAAGGCCCTGGTCCGGCCTCTGTACAAGTCTGGAGACCCAACATCCCCCGGGAACTATCGTCCAGTATCCCTGCTGCCGATTGCCTCAAAGCTGCTAGAGAAGCTCGTGCAGCGGCAGCTTGTGGCATTCCTCGATGAACACAATGTTCTACCACCGACCCAATTTGCCTTCAGGAAGGATCACTCCACTGAAGATGCACTTGTGCTACTAACGGATGGTGTTCTCACTGCAAAGGACTCTGCATTGCCTTGCTGCATCTGCCTACTTGACATGTCAAAGGCGTTTGACAAAGTCAGTCACCCTACGCTGCTGCAGGACTTGTTCGACATTGGCGTTTCTGGAACGGCATCAAGGTAGCAGTACTGGAATATGCCATTCGCAAATACACACAACTAAAATCGGGTATTACTTCGGTGTCTGTGAATCTTTTCCCACAAAACTTTGAGCACAGATTCATGATTCACGCCACCACCTAATAAAAGTACTACCTTGAACTTATTTACTTCGCATCGTCCCAAAAGTTCACTGCACTGGAGAGTAAAAAAATGCCGTCATCTCAGATTTTTGGTACATGCTAGCAGCAACATAATATCAGCTGAAGTGTTAAAAATGCATCATATACGACAGTCTACAATAGTAGCAGATGCTGAATAGAACAGATTGGAGATAGGACACAAATAGCACCACCCAGTCAACATCATCTGTGAAGACGCCCGTCACCGTCGAAAAAGATTATTACTACTGAGGCAGCTAACATCCGCCAAACAAAAAACTATGGCTTTATAAATATATTCAGCATCTGGGAAATTTTCCACTGATCAATCTACATATAAGGTTTATTGGGCTGTGATGAGCCAGTCTGGAGATATAGTGTACCAAAGTTTGGTCGGAAGGCCAAAAAACACTAACTTTTGGCACTCTGAAAACCCTCCAGCAATGTATGTGACTACCTCTGCTTGCTGTATCGTGTCAGCAAATCCCTTTCGAATGGCTCTTCTTCTCTTCCTGGCTGACTTTTGCTCCTCACTGGACCTTCTCCTGTGATACTGCTTCTCTTCATCCAACTTGAGAAGACCAGAGCTGGCAAGTGAAACTTAGAGCAGCTCATCATTTCCAGCACAGCCGAAAACATTTCCATTGTTCGTACTCAGCATTAGAAATCTTTCTTGCTTGCCATCTGTTCTTCCAAGTTTCACATCCACTGCAGTGTTTTGATAGCACCTCCGCGTCCAGAACCTTTTCTGTCTCATAGGACACAACAGTTGGCATACCAAACATTGATGAGAATCCGCGCTTCATCCACGTTCCATCGGTGCTAACTGCAACATGCTCCGGGTGGGAATGCTGTTCTGTTGTTCGCCGAACAAGAAGACGCTGTGCAGCACTCTTCATGCTGTCCCTAGCATCAGTTTCCACAGCAGTGTGTAGTGCATCGCTGTGCCCAGAATTGCTAACAGGAGGCGGCATATCCAATATCCCACAGATACTGTTCAGACCTTCTCGTCCACCACCAATAAGGCGCATGGCAAGCACACTGCGGCGGCGGTTTATATCGTACAATTTAGCAAGTGGGTGTCTTTCTGCCAGGGCTACACTGGTTGATGAGCAGCACGATTCGCACTGCAAACTAATTGTTGAGGCGAGGCCATGACGAAAATTATCTTTGATAGTCAGGTTGCCCTCTTGATAATTACTACATACACACGCTGACGTCACCAATTGCTGTAAGCTCTCCATGTGAACAATTCGAATTCCTGATGGAATATCATCGCAATCCTCTTCAGACCAATCTCCATCGTTATCACACGAGGCATCACTGGATAAAAAATCAGCTGGAAGATCAGAGTCATCTTCTACGCCCTCACCAGCTCCATCAGCCTGCGACTCGTGTTCGCTTTCACTCCCCTCAATTGGCTCAAATACTTCAGGATTTGAGACGAGCTTGGACGTAACTCTAGGAAATTTGCTTTTCCTTGGCCTGCTGAGCGACCTTCGTTTGTGTTCATCACCCGTCTCCTGACCAAGTAGCGCCAGCACAACAACTCAAGCGCAGAGCTCCAACGTCGCTGACAAACGCTCGTCGCATTGGCAAACAGTTTGAGAACAAAGAATTTTTTTATCATTTTTGAAAATACAATTGCGTGGGTTGAGTGCAGGCCAGCCAGGCCAGCTAGCTTGGGCCAGGCAGGCGCTGCATGTGGCGATCGCGACACTCAGCCCAGCTCTAAACTGGTTTTAGCTGGACAGATAGAGTGAATCAGGCCGAGATTGGCAAGGATGCGCTGATATTGTACAGAAACCCTCTCGAAATAGATTGACATCGATCAGCTGATCAGTGCAATTTTGAAATTTTGACGGGTATTTTCAGTTTTTGAAGGGCCATATCTCTGCTTTGGCTGGTTCGAATGCCAAAAAAATCCATTTGTAGACCCTTTGGTATTCCTTCTTTCAGAAAAATCACAGTTGAAGCAGTTCCCGTGAAATTGATATTTTGGCTAAATCTGACACCCGTTTTCCAGTACTGCTACCTTGTTGGTTTGCCAACTATCTCAGCCATCGAACCCAGCAAGTGCGCATTGGAACCCAGGACGGACCCTGTAATGCATGCACATGCGGTGTTCCACAGGGATCCGTTTTAGGACCAATCTTGTTCAGTGTCTACACGCGCGGCATACCAGAGGTTGCTGGTGACGTGCCCACAGTACAGTTTGCGGATGATATTGGCTTGTACTTCAGCCACCGGCTGCCTACTGAATGCTCCGCGGCGCTTACCCGGGCAGTATCTGCAGTGGCTGACTGGCTAGAGGATCGCAACCTCATCCTGAACTCCACGAAGAGCCAAGTTCTGAGCATGCACAGTGAAGCCATTCCTGTAAATTGCAATGGGACTAGTTTGCCAGCAGCAAGCACTGCGAAGTACCTCGGAGTTCTGCTGGACAGCTCCCTCAACTGGCAGAAACACGTGGACAGCATCGCCAAGAAAGTATCCCAGAAGATCGGGGCGCTCTGGCGATCTAGGCGAGCATTAAGTCTGAAGGCCCGTACACAGTTCATGAAGTCCATCATCATGCCTGATCTGCTGTACGGGTCGACAGCATTTTTCGCCTGCCTGCGACAGGAGCAAGTCTCTCGCAACCGAGCTGCCAGGGCAGTGTTTGGCCAGCCACCCCGCTCTCATGCTCAACCCCTCCTGACCAGCTTGCAGCTCTACAGCATTCAGGAGCTGCACAAGCAGAAGATGCTGAGGTTTGTGTGGCGTTGCCAGCACAATCGAGCCAGCCCAGCCCTCCAGGACAAGTTTCGAAGTGCTCATGGAAACACCACCCGCCTCCAGCAAGGACAGGGTTTGCGCCTGCCGCTAGCCCGGTCAGCAGCAGGGACATCCCGTCCATCGCACTGTGGTGCCATCCTCTGGAACACCCTCCCCAGCGAAGTTCGCCTACTCAATCGTCCCAGTGAATTCGCCGTAGCTGCACTGCCCTTCACGCTGGCGGGCTAGATCTGCAAACTTCGTGAATTCTCCCGCCTTCTGTGTTCACAGTCCCATACTCCCCTTGGAGTAGTCTGCACGGCGCTGCTGCTGCTGTTGCTGTTGTTGTTGTTGTTGTGTCGTTGTTGTTGTTGTTGTTGTTGTTGTTGTTGTTGTTGTTGTTGTTGTTGTTGTTGTTGTTGTTGTTGTTGTTGTTGTTGTTGTTGTTGTTGTTGTTGTTGTTGTTGTTGTTGTTGTTGTTGTTGTTGTTGTTGTTGTTGTTGTTGTTGTTGTTGTTGTTGTTGTTGTTGTTGTTGTTGTTGTTGTTGTTGTTGTTGTTGTTGTTGTTGTTGTTGTTGTTGTTGTTGTTGTTGTTGTTGTTGTTGTTGTTGTTGTTGTTGTTGTTGTTGTTGTTGTTGTTGTTGTTGTTGTTGTTGTTGTTGTTGTTGTTGTTGTTGTTGTTGTTGTTGTTGTTGTTGTTGTTGTTGTTGTTGTTGTTGTTGTTGTTGTTGTTGTTGTTGTTGTTGTTGTTGTTGTTGTTGTTGTTGTTGTTGTTGCTGCTGTTGCTGCTGCTGCTGCCGCTGCTGCTGCTGCTGCTGCTACAGCAGCTACTGCTGTGTCTGTAGTTACAGCCCCTCTCGTTGTCAGGAAATGTTTGCTTGGGCTACTTCTCATCCAGTTGACTTCTTATTATGACTTTGTACGTTATAATTTTGTTGAGCTCCGGTTTTCCCCTTCATTCTAACTCAAGTGCAGTTTAGCGTGTATTGGCTTGTGATTTCCTTTCTTCTGTTTGCTTGGCATTTTATCGCTCCACAGGCACCCTCGGTCTCAGGTGCTCTCACATTTGTGCAATTGTTGATTTTGGTCCTGAGTTGTCCTCCCTGCGCTTTGCTACCGTCCTCCTCCTTCCTCCACCTATTTTTTCTTAATTGGCCTCATTATGGCATTCGCTTCCATGTAATTGGGCTTGTAGCCCGTGTGTACTTGCGAATTCAAATAAAAATATACATACATACATACATACAAATACAGGCAAGGGAAAAGGAACAGGAACAGTGGATTAAATACAGTAAGAAGGTAGTAAAACAGCGCAAAAAAAGAAAGAAAGAAGATAGCTAAAGTAAACAGCGAAAATTGCAATAATGACACAAAGGTGCAAATGCGAGAAAACTCAATAAGCGCGACATGTAGTGCGACAACAAGAGACAACCACTGGACAAACATGTAACTAACGAGGTTTTGACGACCTACCTAACAGCCTAAGTGTGAATTTGATTTGTTTCTGCTTGCAAAGGTCTTCTTTCTTTCTTTTTTTTGCGCTGTTTTACTACCTTCTTACTGTATTTAATCCACTGTTCCTGCTCCTTTTCCCTTGCCTGTATTTCACCTGATGAGAAGGCTTGAAAGTATACTTGTGAAGACAAAAACTTTCAAGATGTTTGTAATGAGCCTGAAGTGTGTTCTTTTTTATGAGTATTATCGCATTTTTGTCTCAGAGGAAACTGTTTAACAGTGCGTTTGATGTGACTATGGGGTATTTCGATGGCGCCGAGGTGTGCGAGCTGGTTGGCGCCTTTCTACTCTCTGAGCTGAGCCAGCACATAGACCAGAGCTCAGTTGGCCTTTATCGTGATGACGGATTGGCTGTCGTACGCGATATGTCGGGCAGTGCTGCTGATCGTCTCAGAAAGACCATAGGTACTGTATTCCAACAACATGGCCTGAAAATGACGATCGACGTGAACATGAGAGTGGTGGACTTCCTAGATGTCACATTGAATCTTGACACTGGAAAGTACAAGCCATTCCGGAAGCCGAACAACACACCACTGTATTTAAGCACGAGGTCGAACCATCCCCCAATGGTACTGAGAAACCTCCCTAAGGCGATTGAGCGGAGAGTGTCAGATGTATCAGCCGATCAGCAGACGTTCGACGAGGCGGCGCCGTTATACCAGAACGCACTGAAATCTAGTGGATTCGCTTCAACGATTGAATACCAGGAGAAGGCGACACGTGCTACAGGAAGGAACAAAAAGAACCGTAGGAGGAAAGTGATATGGTTCAACCCGCCTTTCAGCAAGAATGTGAGCACGAATGTGGCGGCCACATTCTTGCGATTGGTGCAGAAGCACTTCCCTGCGAATTCAAAGCTGCAAAAAATATTCAACAAAATAACGTCAAGGTTAGCTACAGTTGTATGCCCAACGTAGCCACAGTGATAAACGGGCACAACAAGATGCTACTCAAGCCGAAGCGCATCGAAAGCCATGTAACTGCCGAGCAACCGGAGTGCCCGCTGGACGGCCGATGCCAAGCGCAAGAGGTCGTTTATGAAGCGCACGTGGGGAAGACAACGAACAGAAGGTGTACATTGGATCAACTGAGCCACCATTTAAGAAACGACACTATAACCACAAGTCGGACATGAACATCCAGTCAAGGAGGAACAACACGGAGCTGTCCAAGCATGTATGGCGGCTAAAAGAGACGAACGCACCGGTCACCATCAAGTGGAGGATTGCTGAGCAAGCTAAAGGGTACAGCAACGTCAGCAAACAGTGCAACTTATGCGTGACGGAGAAATTCCGCATCATCACCGCCGACAGGAGCACCCGCCTGAATAAGAGGAGCGAGTTAATCTCCAAATGCCGTCATGCCAACAAGTTTCAACTCAGCAGGGTAACGTGATGAACGACAAATGCAATTTAGGCCTTGGCGGATAATGCTCGAAAGGGTGGCAGATTCTGCTTTTTTTGCACCGAAATTGGCAGAACCGTACAAACATTATGGCGGGCAATTCCTCGAATTCTGCTCCATTTCTTTATCCACATACCAAACATGCATGAAACTTACCAGAAAAAGTACCGAATTCTGCCAATTTTTCTGCCGGCATTATCCGCCAAGGCCTAAAATGCATGAGCCACGCCAGGCTGGGGGTGGCTGTTTTGCCCGTCGGGGCCGGGGGGGGGGGGGGTGGCGGTCGGGGCTGGGTTCCGCGGGGCGCGGGAATGGTGAGCACTCCCCAGGGCTCATGGCTCACGCGCTTTGGCGGGTCTTGGCTTCTGTCGCCGGTTTTCCGATGCCTTGGCGGGTGTGGTAGTCACCCCCTTGCCTGGCGTGAGTGATTCCCACAACACAATCCCCATCACCTTTTTTACCACCCTAGGCCACAATGTGATGTGTAACAATGCAGCACAAATCTGTACTGATGTGTTGCCAGAAAATCGCGCTGTTTCTCTACCCTGGCTATGCTCTATAATTATACTCTCAACATCATTTTCTCTTATAATCACGCTGATTTTGTCATCCCTTTTCCTCGCGCTATTGAAATGTACCTCCATCACCTTTGCCCCCTTCTCCCCTTCTCCGTATATATTTCTAGTGATTGTTAGTCTTGGTCATATGCTGTCTGATGAAGTGTTTTGACACGAAACTCGGAGTTACAGCGGAAAGAGACTTGTTTGATTCATTCCTGTGTAATAATAACATTATTATTTGTTCACTAGTTTGAGGGAAAGAGACAAACGGGAAAAGTCTGAAGAAAAAATTGACTGTCACCACCAGGACTCGAACCAGGGACCCTCGCTTGTAGCTAGCGATGCTCTAACCACTGAGCTATGGTGTAGTCGTCATCCCAGTAGTTGTAATAATCTGTTTTGAATAGGGCGGTCACACAGGCCAAAAAAAAGGTAGGGCCTTTTTTACAGGGTAGATCTACGCAATGAATTGTTGAATAGATGAACGGAAGTTTCTGAGCAAGGAGATTGTGCCAATATCAGCAGGAAGCGCATTCCAACGATCAGAACCAAGAGAGCTAAGCGAGTATAAACCATAGCGGCGAGAAACTAAAGGAAGAATAAGTGACAAAGTGGACTGAGAGCGTGTACGGGCTGAGGTTTGTGAAGTGGCAGTGCGAGGGAGGAAGCAGGCGAGTCGAGAGCAGTGGACAGCACAACTTATGGAGGGCTCGAAACACCAGTACAAACAGGCGAAATTGATATCTAAGGGAGATAGTAGCGAGATAGTTCCTAGCTAGAACAAGAGAAGCATCGCAGCACTTCGGGTAGCCAAAGACAATCCGAACAGCACGGTTAGAGATACGATCGCGTCAGAAGTCTCTGTTGGCGGCAAAGGTCCAGCGATTTCTGAGAATACAGATGTAATGTCTGCAATACTAGCTCCAGGCTCACGGCTGACTTTCGTTCTGCCAAGTAGGCTGTTCATAGCGCTCCACTGACGTCTAGGGTTCCGTCTGTGTTAATGAACTCGGCCTGAAAGTAATTGGCTTTCTTACGGCGCATAGCATGGTGATTTTGCACTGTAGGCGAAGCGCTCGGAAAGACTGGATTCGCTGCTGGTCACCCGGCTGTTTCAGCAGGAGTCTATGAGCTCGTTTTCTGCGGTAGAGCAGTTTACGTAGCTCGTCGCGTCGTCGACCCATGGTGCGGGTTTATACTAAATTTTATTGTTTTTATTTATTTCACCTTCCCGTGGCCAGAGAATTTAGGCCAATATGGAGGGAGGGGGGCGGTAGCCAGCCATGGCAGTAAACAAAAACAAAGCAAAAACAATAAATATTACACATTACTGGAGGCAAAGAGAAACAAATCTGGATGGAGAATTAGCAACACGAGCTTCATGTTGGCCTTGAAATCATTTAGCGTACAAGACGATTTTACTGATAGAGGCAGGGCCAGCCAGAGAGAATAGGCAGCGAAAAACGGAGATCTGGTATAAGCTGATGTTTGGGCTTTAGGTAAAGTGCAGGGATTGCGCGTAGGACGAGTGGGAAGAAACCAGTTATATTGACGCAAGTGTGGCGGGGCTTTGTCAAGACGAATAGAATGAACAACAATACACAGTTTTCGATCCGCTTGACTAGAGATAGGGAAGGTGTTAACCATATTATCATACAGCTCGGCAGGATGAAAGTACATGTATGATGGTTTGCGGAAAAGGACTTTGAGTATCCTCTTATTGTGGACTTCCAGGGTACTCATTAACGATTTACTTAGTAGGGATGACCAGGCGGTTGAGCAATAGAGAAAAATGGGGAGAAAAATAGCAATGATAAAAAAGGCGAATGCATTCAAGCGGTAGGTGGGAGCAGTGAGACACGAGGTAGCCAACAGCTTTACTGACTTTGCTACAGATATAGTCGACATGTCTACTAAACGATAAGTCAGAGTCAATGACCAAACCAAGATGCTTGTGTTGTTTTACCACTGTGAGGTCTGTGAGGGATCCGGGAAGAGTGAATGCATAGGTTGGCTCTGAGTTCGGCTTTCGTTCTCACAGAGTGTATTCTGTAACCTACTGTTCTTCATTATTGTCTTTAGTGATGGCAAGACGGCCTGACCTCGTCCAAAGGCCCTGCGGAAGCAATTCACTGCCCTCCACGTTCATATAGGGGCTTATTTCACACATTTTACACAAAATGGCAAAACACCCACTATTTATACCGACGTGGCAGGGAGAATTAAATTATATGCACCAAATTTTCTGGTCAAAGTTGATCTACGATAAACTGGCTCTCATTTGCCACCACCCATGCTTCGATACAGCCATCCGGAGCAGAGAAGCAGCCAGAAGTGACCACATACGGTACCTTAGGCCTGTGGGGATTGCCCTATTCATTAATAATATTAGAAAAACAAATTAGGAGTATAATCGATGCAGACATGGCCAGACAACAACGAGTTCATGGAATTTTTAAGGATTTTTATGTTACTCAAAATCGATTTTCGTGTTCCGCTCATCAGTGAATAGTATCGGAACTGAGGGTACTGTGTACAACAATAGAACATTTTATAACAGCATAATTAATTAAAAGTGTGAACAACAAAGGAAGTGCTACAGCATTACATAATAGGTGTCAAACATAGTGTCGTTGTTGTCTGGCCATGTCTGCATCGATTATACTCCTAATTGCACTAATAAAATTGCTTTCTCCACGCCGACTCTTTAGAAAAACAAATTTTACACATTTGTTAAAAATGCCAAATGTAAAAAAAAGCCAAATCACCTCGTACTTCTAGGCCTGTAGCAAGAGTACATAACCCGGGCCGGGGGGTTATGTACTCTTGCCTGTAGCTGTGCGACTGAGCTGCCCTGTTCAAAATTTAATATTTTTATACTCGGATGTTGAGCCATAAATAAACGTAGACAGGAAAAGGACATATGGATACGAGTTGAGAGTAACTCTCCATCACTGTAACTGGATACTATATACAGTCAGAAAGTGCAATAACTAGGCACAAAACTGACAAGAGTACTGAGACATTCGACGTCCTGACACCTAGCTTCAACACATCTCCGTAGCGCTAACCGACAGCCTTCCAACTTGGAAGGTTCAAGGTTATGGAAAAACAAAAGAGGAGAAGGCAAGCGCAACGAAAACGAGCAAAAGCTACAGTCCCAACGGAACACAGAATGTCGATTGTTACTGGACGATGACGAGACCAGTACGATATTTGACAAAGCGGTCTAACTACAATTCGAAGCAGCAAAGCAGCACACCACCCAACTTGGGTGGGTCATAAATATCAAAGATAAGTAAAGAAAGGGGAAGCTTTGCGAAAACGAATTGTACAAGCCGAAGGTATTTGACGACTCCCTGGTCCTTTTCCTTTCTACATTAATTTTTATAAATTAAATTTACTTGTTACTTTAGTTTTTAGGGGTTAAAGGTCAAAGGTCACACTGTACTGTCGAGCTCACAAGCGAGCATGATATTAAAGTGTTCCCAAAATGACGTCAATCGTCAGGCGCGCGGGAAAGCCGCGGAGTTGGCAATATTATTGCATATAGGTCGACGTTTTGTACGGGACGCGAGTCACGGATCCACGCGCAATGCCACGCTTGCATCCAGTATTGGTATTCGATGTTCCCTTCTGGGATCCAAATCCTTGGTGTGGCGCGCGTGGCATGGAAGTCAACTCCATCCAGTCAAGCCGGTTGCCCTGGTTGTTTCATGTTTGTCACGCGTTACCCTATTTGGAATGACGATGGCGTCCTGATATCGCATGCCGTGTTTGGGCAATGCACAAGATGGATGCGGTGCCAGATCGGTATTTTGCACAACGCAGCCTCCGACGTGTTGGTGGTGCGATGCCGACCACTGGCACCAGTGAATTGAAGCTTCGAAGGTAGAGGCATCAGAGAACCTGGATATTTACCTTCTACATTCTGTGTTGGAGACGTGAATGAGTCAGCCTGGAGCTGGCTAGTTCCCTGTTGCCCACATGGATCGAGTAAGCCGCTTGGCGGTCGACCCGTTTTGCGCTTTCTTACGAGAGCTCTCTTGGATCTAGAAAGATCTACTGAGGACTAATAATCGCAGTGGCATGAGCTGGTTTCTCTGTCCATCAGCCAAATGGTAGTTATTTTTTGTAGTGTTGACGGTGACACACTCGTCTCGGGCGCTGTTCGGCGGCCGCGTTGGTCTTGGCCGTTCCGGAATTGAGCAGATCAGTCTTCATTCCAGTTCGCTTGGCGGCGTTTGCTCGACGATTTTTTCGCTTCGTCTCCGCAAAGTCCAGTAAGATGTTACATTTGTTTGATTGTGATTGTATTTTTTGTATTGTTTGAAGATGAAGTCGCATAAATTTAGTGCGATTGCGAAGTATTACCAAGCCATTTTACCAGCAGCTCATAGCCACTCACTCGTACATGCCAGCTGTGCTTGCCTCGAGTCGTCTCGTATCTGTTAGGAAATTCCGACTGCATGCGATTTCTTTTCATTGCTGCAGCACGTTCTTGATGATATTTATTTCCACCTGGAAACATGGTTGACTTCACATCCTTCTTCTTCTTCTTCTTCTTCTTCTTCTTTGGTCGACGGTAGAAACTTGATGTCACCGCGGCAGTTGTCAGCAAAATCGACCACCCGGTCATGATAAAATGATAGTCTCGATACACATACCGTACCTGTGCACAGTTTGGCTAGCGAAAGCTTTCCTTCGAACTTCGAAGTGTTATGCGTAACTCGAGAGGGTGTTTTATAGGGGGAAATGAGGTGTCTATTGGCGGTACGGTTTCAACGAAGAACACAGTCAGTGCTTACAGGTAGACCCGGGTCGAAGATAAGAAAAGGGCCGCGATGGGGAAGGGATCTATTATAAGTAGACAGTAGATTTTGCTCTAGACTTTTCTCCCTACTGGAGGCAGCCAAGCACATGCACAACCACTCAATGGAACTCGGATAAGACGTACCCCCATGGGCAGCAGGAAAGTGTACGTAGTATCCGATGTACTTCTTATCCATCATACTTCAGATCACTACACATGTGGTCTGGACATTTTTCTGTCCCCGGGGAAAATCACGATTCTGCAGCCGCGTTTTTTCCCGTGTTTTTGCGATTTTTTAAAGGGGAAGTTAACCCTTTTATATGTACTGAAAAAATGTACACAGACTGAATTTGATCTCGACTCACCTCAAATTCCATAATTATCCGGGTCATAACTTTAGTCTCCTTTTGACGATTTTTTCAATCTTGGGCTTCCTGGAAAGCTCGTCGCAATAGGAACACATTGAGCCCACGCTTGCCACCACGAAAGTCAAAACGCCAGCGCTACAGCCCAGCGTCTTAGCAGCAACGCCAACATTCCGACAGAAGTCGTCTTGCATCAGCCATTTCGCTCTCCTTGCTCGTAACAAGTAACTGTTACTTCAAAAAAAATTAAGAAGCTGCCACGAGTCAGTTTGCCATTTTTGAACGTGTTTCTACGTCACTGCATGCCCATAATGATGGGGAAATCCCTCATTCAAATCTGCGCGAGCGGCTATTGAGCGACATTTGCCGCGATTCGACTTTCGAGCTTCGTAACTCTGGAACCACACATCGGAGCGCTTCAGCGATTATTTCAATGGACAGCTGGGAGTTTTCTCTTCGACCTACATATTTTAGTTTTCGGATATAACCCAGAAATGACTGAGTTACGATCGATTGAAATTTTGAAAAGTTTCGATCCCAAGGGATCGAAAGTTGTACAGTCCGTACACAAAGGGTTAAAGGCAAAAATCAAAATTTCACCAGTTGTAGTCTTCGGGGTGCTGAGTCGAATGGTCTTGGTCCGAGAAAGCTGAGACGCTCCCTTCCTACTTGAATCCCAATCGAACTCGCGCACTTCCACCGAAACTGGGTAACTGCGCCCTACTAGATGGGGATTTGTATGCAAAATGTCACTAAAAGCGCCATTTCGTTCTTATAAAAGCACGGATGACCGCGATTGGCCCATATGTTGTAGTCTTTTGGACGCTGAGTCGACTGGTTTTGGTCCGAAAAGGCTGCGATGCAGCGTTCCTCCTTTATTCCCAATCGAACATGGTTGAAGAAGCGGTCACGTGCTCCTGGGTGCCCAAATCACCTGGTCACCACGCCAGCAGGCGACAACTTTCACACCAAGGTTCAACTCGAGTTCAACTCGAGTGACAGGACTGCACCCAAAAAAGGTCAAACAGGCTAGTAAGTTGTACCCTGCAGGCACAGTGACCAGGTGACTGGTACATGGTGTACGCAGGAGCACGTGACCGCTTGTTCAACCATGTTCGATTGGGAATAAAGAAGGAACGCTGCATCGCAGCCTTTTCGGACCAAAACCAGTCGACTCATCGTCCAAAAGACTACAACATATGGGCCAATCGCGGTCATTCGTGCTTTTATAAGAACTAAATGGCGCTTTTAGTGACATTTTGCATACAAATCCCCATCTAGGGCGCAGTTACCCAGTTTCGGTGGAAGTGCGCGAGTTCGATTGGGATTCAAGTAGGAAGGGAGCGTCTCAGCTTTCTCGGACCAAGACCATTCGACTCAGCACCCCCATGACTACAACTGGTGAAATTTTTATTTTTGCCTTAACTTCCCCTTTAAAAGACCGCGTTTTCCGCGATTTTCCCGCGTTTTTGAACTTTTTTGTTGCACTACACGTACACACAGTGCACTGTTAGGTCAGCAATGTCTCATCGTGGCGGCTTTGTACTCAAATATGACGAGTGCTTACACCAGAGACTTGTAACTGATTGATTTCACTACATACTCAATGAAAATTGCCTCGTATCAACTGCAAACTTGCCGCATATCAATAATATTCACCGCATGTTTACCGCATATTTACCGCAAATTATGCCATATGCCGCGTTCCCCCCCCCCCGCGTTTTTTGCGATTTTTTTCCGCGATTTTCCCCGGGGACAGATTTTCCGTACTAAGCACGAGTATGTCTCATCCGAGTACGTACTAAGTGAGTTCCACTTTATCTGTGCGCGTTGCAAGATTGGGAAATGATGACTTGAACCACCGTCAAAAGGGTATTTGGTTCTTACACGGTTATGTACTGTGCATGTGTAGCTAGTGCCCGAAGAGATTTTGGAGAGCCAGGAAAGAGGACATAGTTTACCGTTGCATAGCACACCGCGAAGTTCATACTACGGGGTGAGAAGCGTGTCTCCTACCATACCGACAAGAGTACATAACGGCCAAGAGTGCGCAGCGTTACAACAATGGCCTAGCCGGTTGTCTCTGTTCTCTCCATCTGTGTGGTGTTTTTTTAAATTTATTTTTAAATTTATTTTACAAAGACCACTTAAATGCCAAACATGAGATGCAGCTAGTGTTGAGCACTCTAGGTAATTTGGGAACTCTCGCCAGTGTAACCCCCGAGAATGTGTAACTCCAGCTATGGAATCTGCGACGGCAGAACTTCACGTCACGAACCCGTACACATTTTATTGCACCCTGTGCATGATAGATGCATGGTTGTATGCAACCCTGCTTTGGGTTCAACTGTCCTGTGCGTCGCTTTGCACTGTTTGCCAGCGTAACCTTTTTGAATGGCATGTTACGTGATGTGATGTTCTGCCGTGGCAGCACTGAGTAGAGATTGTGCAGGCAGTTGCCCATTCTTGGGGGTTATGTACTCTTGATGCCGGGGACAGTGAATGGGGTCCGTGCGTACGCGCCAGTACATTTTGCATCCGAAGGCGGACATCTGCAGTGGACTTCACAGTTAACGTTTGTTGTCACCTAAGCAGCTGATGCCATAGTCCCGGCCTACCAACGGTCTTTTGGAGGATGCAGTGCATTTCAATGGGGATATTTGCAGCTATATCCGCTCATAGAGATCTCCTGGTTATATGCTCGTGCTCGTATGTATGCGTATTGTCTCTGTTTCACTTCCAAGACCAACTTTCTACACTTCTGTTTACACACACACGCACGCACGCGCGCACACACACACACACACACACACACACACACACACACACACACACGCACACAACCACACACACACGCGAATGTGACGTAAATGTGCATAATGGTTATACTGTCAGGTGATGGTTGATGGTTGAAGCTGACTTGAGGGAACAGCCAATTAGTCTAATCGTGTGTGTATGTGTGTGCGTGGGTGTGTCCTATTCCGATGTACTCCATGTGGTGTAGACCAGGTGTGCATTGGGGGGTCGATTCACGTGGCTTCGCCAGTTGTGTGGATTAGACAGTTATCTGGCGCTTGTCTTGATCTGTTTCAATCAGAATCAGATCCGCTATCGTTGCTCATGAAGAGAAAATCTGTGGGTGCACATCCAGTGCATTTGCATTTGCGTGCTTCTCTTGCGACGGGCGTATACATGGTACATGGGTGTGCGCGTGCATATGTGCGTGCGAGCGTGTGGATGGGAGTGGGTGCACGTGTGTAAAACATTAAAAAAATGAAAATAGTTATTCCGTGACTGGCCAGAAAAAGCCACTTCAATCAGCTGTGTGACGTAGACCATGCAAACTCTAGTGTTGGCCAATTAATCAGCCTTGCAAGCTGTTGAATTGTGTAATCCCAGCACAAGTCAGCTTGTTCGCTATCGCCGCTTCATCTATGGGCATGTGCAGAGTGTATGTGCGTACGTGTACGTGCGTGTGTATGCAAAGTTTAGCAAGTAAATAATCAGAAGTTTCCCTGTGGGGAGATCCTGTGCTCATAACTTAAGGGGTCGTCTGTAAATATCGAACTTTTTTCACCAAACAAATTAATTATCTTAGTTAACGTAAACAATGTTGACATCTACATGCATAATACAACAAAAGTCGCAAGGGTGTCACTGCTCCCACGGCCATGTACATGTATCAATGTTTTCTGAAACGAAATTGCTCAACCCCCTCCCACCCCATAACGATTTTTTTTCGTTGAAAAAAGTTCGATATTTGTGGACGACCCCTTACGTCTTGGTCATTCAGTCATTCACATCGCCATGATGTCCGGCCACCGCTGATATGTCAGGGGTGAAATCCGCAAGGAAACCTGCATGTGACTGAGTGGCAGAGCTTGAGAGAGGCTTTTCTAATGCTGTTTGTTTGTTTGCTGGTGTGTGTGATGTTTAGCACAATGCAACGCGATCACGTGATGATGGCAGCACCGCGCCAGTCGCCGTGCGCCATGCTCTCCACCACGACGACCACACACCACAGGCCGGGTAGCGCTGAGTGCACCAGCAGCTCTGCCTCCTCGTGCTCGCCAAAGTCCACCGCCCTGCACCGCTCGCCCGTGCAGCGCTCGCCGGTAGCCACGGTCGGTGAGGTGACGTCCGGTTTCAACACCGTCGGCACCGCTAGAGATGGGTAAGTGGAATACGCCGACCAGTCATACGTTTCAGTACTTAGTTCTTCTCTGCATGTACTCTATATTATGCAGAAATATTTGTGTGGAATTTGATTTCGTCTTTTTCGTCCGAGGACCTTTTGGACTAAATTTAATGCCGGACTAATGTCGATTTGAAACTCGGATGCTGAGCCATAAATAAACGTAGAAAGGAAAAGGACATATGGATATGAGTTAAGAGTCAGTTGTGTGCCTAGTTATTGCACTTTCTGACTGTATATAGTATCCAGTTACAGTGATGGAGAGTTACTCTTAACCCTTTAAGAGCCACAGGAAAATTTCAAAATTCTGCATTTGTTCGTGTTCTTTGGATCATAGCTTCAGTTCTACTCACTCAATCCTCACAATCTAGGGCTTCCTGGAAAGGTCTCCGCGAGAGGAAGAGAATGAGGTTGATCATGATTGCCAGCACACCGTCTAGCCAGCGATATATCGCAGCGATAGTACGAAAAATGCCCCAAATGCGTCCAATTGCGTCCCGCTCCAGATATTTCATTTTTACTCGATCGTGGAGTTCCAATTTTTTTCGCTGTGTACTCTTGACAATATCAACAGTGAAACCCGTGCAAATTCGAGTAAACCAGCGTGACGAAAAGTCTCAAAATTCTCAATACTAAAGTCGCACTGCGCGCTTTTGAAATTGCCGCGATCGCGGCTCAGCTTACGAGTGATTTATCTCAGGAACCGTAGCTCGCAGTGCTTCGCGGATTGTTTCTCCCGACAGGTGAGAGTTTTCTCTTCGCCCTGGATATTTCGATCACTGGATTTGAGCAAGATTGGACTGAGTTACGATCTTTTGAAGTTTTGCATTTGAATGCGTCGTTTACGACGCATTCAAGTATGGGGCGGCTCTTAAAGGGTTAACTCGTATCCATATGTCCTTTTCCTTTCTACATTTATTGTCGATTTGTCCAGCTTTTCTATACACCCTAATGATCCGTGGACGAAATTTTCAACCGGACAAACTCCCCGTTTTTGGAGCTGGACGAAATTATTGACTGACGAAATTTTCTTTCTCTACAGTACCTCATGCTTCGCGTTTGAAGTTTTTATCATAATCATTAATTCATAAAATTCCATCATTCGGTGAGAGTCAGCCGTTGGCTGGTGAGAAGGCACCATTGCCTGTTTGCTGGGTGAAATAAAATGAAGAATACCACACCCCATACCAGGTTATGGCGTACACGACTCGCAACCCGCAGTAGCTCCACTGGCCTTTTCTGGTTTTAATAAGTATAAAATTGTTCGGTATAAAATAACTTGACTGGTTTTGTAGATGGGTAAGTAGAATACGACGGGCCATCTCAAAGGTTTTTATTGTCCTCAAAACGCACAGTTCCCCCCCCCCCCCCTCTCCCCTTTCCAAACGCTCATCCATTATGTCCCGGAGTACACAATTCATCATAATAATTATTATGCCAGCATAGCAAGCTGTGTTCATTTCCGGGAGGGGGTTACGGCAAGAACGATGTTCGTTGTAGGGATGCCAGACCCAGCCATGATGCTGTGTAGGAGTTGCATTATTTGATAGAAAGTATATTTTCACAGTTAAAGATTTACCCAGATGGAGAGCCAAGGAGAAAGACCAAGGAACAACAAGTTACGCTATACTGTCCACTAACACCACCAGTTACTAAACAACGTCAGTACCGTCGGTCAGTGTCGTGCAATGTTGTCGCATGAGCTGATTGTTTAGTAACTGGTGGTGTTAGTGGACAGTATAGCATAACTTGTAGTTCCTTGGTCTTCTTCTTTTGTATAAGTTAAGATTTAAGAGTATTATTTTGTGGAGCTTGAGTGGATACATATTCCTAGGTTTGAATCCCAAGATGTACTCTGTTTTTATACCTAAAGCCTTCCTCACACTATGCCGATAGTACTTGTCGGAAACTTGTACGTGACAACACAGTCCACACCAGGCGGTTTTCGCGCCTATCTAGAGGTTTGTTTTCGCGCCGATTCCATATCGGCCGAAAATAAGTCTAGTGTGGACTAGGCATACGTCTTCATAACCGTGTGTTTCAGTTTTTCGAGTTTTTTTTCATTGCTATCAGGTTCGGCCTCATTTTCTCTGTGCTGCGCTGATGAGTCCACAAAGGACGGAGCAGTTCTGTCTGCAGATTGAGCAACCGTGTGTTTCTTGTGTCGTTTGTGTCATGCATGCGTGTGTCTGCAGGTCTTCTTTGTACAACCATTCGTCCGGCGAGAAGACGAGCAGTGACGACCAGTTCAGCTCGTCTCAGTTCAGCTCGCGCCAGCAGAGCCCCTCGAGCAAGCTGCGCAGCCCTTGCTTGAAGAAGGGCTCGTCCTTCTCCAGCAGCATCACCTCCGGCGGTATCAGCATGCGCTCGTCGGTCAGCCACAGCCGCGAGTCGAGCGACATGGCGGACGCCACGTGGCGAGCGCGCATGCACCGCTTCCACAGCGTCAGCAAGAGCAACTTAGCGCAGGGCCTGTCTGGCCAGTCCTCCCTGGACAGCCTCTGCAGCCACTCCATCGTCAGCCGATCCGACTCCAGCATCTCGAGCAGCATAGCCGCGCATCTGTCGCACAATGCCTCTAAGAACAGCCTGGACTTCCCCTGGAAGCCGTACAACGCGGCACAGCTGCACAATGAGCAGCAGCATCATCAGCACTATCCGCGGACCCAGCAGCAGCAACAGCAGCAGCAGGGACTGCGTCACCAGCCCTCGTTTCCCCTACAGCAGCGTTGCTCGCAGCCGCTGGAGACGCGGCCCCGCGCCGCCACTGTAGACCGTGGCGACCGATACCCGCGCTATCAGAGCAGCAGCTGCACCCAGCTGCATGGCATTGGCGATAACACGGCTCTGGGTGACGTGCTCGACGGCTCTCTGACTGATCGCCTCGGCAAAGGCAGGCACCGGTCGCGCCTGGCCCGCGCCTGGCACAGACTCACTCCCGGCGGTGGCGGTGGTGGTGGCAGCGTACGCAGCACCAGCAACAGCTCTAGCTGGAACAGCCTCACGGCCAAACGGCGCTCCGTGCCGCAGAGTCCTCGCTCCGCTAGCTTGTTCTCCTCGCTGCCCTCGTCAAACCAGACGAGTGTGGATTCGAATGGCAGCACGTCGATTGTGGGCACGGCGTTGCGCGCACGCTGGGCCAGGAGTAGATACAGTGATAGCACAAGTGGAAGCGGCAGCTGCACCAGTCGTAGCCCGTCGGTCAGAGCTGCCAACAGCCTCACCAGCATCAACGACCTCTGGACATCGCAGCTCTCCTACCAGCACCAACAGCAGCAGCCGCAGCAGCAGCAGCAGCAGCTGTACCACAAGCGCCGGCTGCTGCAGAACCATAAGCGGCAGCTGTCTCAGCCGCAGCTCCGCAACGCGCCTCACCGCGCGCTTGCTCACACGGCGTCGGCCGCTGTATCGCCGCGCCACGCACAGTCCCTTGACAGTATGATACACCTGCCGCTGGAGGGCTGCTGCCACGTCAAGATACGCCACGACCCGTGCGAACGCCTGCCGGCCGTGCGCCAGAGCTCGTCGAGTAGCAGCGAGGAGGGCTCAAGTCTTCCAAAGACCTTGACCACCGCCGCTACGCCAGTGCAGGATTCGCCCTGCCTGGCCCCGAACAGCGCCGAAGTGTGCGGATCGTCGACGGAGACGCTGTTCCATCGCGCCGCCGTCGACTCTACCGGCAGTGCCGGCGCCGCCACTGCCAAGACGGCGAGAAGCGTTTCGCTGAGTGACGGTGGCGGCAGTGCCGAGTCGCCCGCACTGCGGCAGTCGCCCGCGTCGTCATCCCCGTCCGTACGGCTACGTAGCCAATTGAGTGTTGGCAAGCTGGCCGTGTGTGACGATCAGCCGGAGCAGAAGCACCGCTGCCTGTCTGCCGAGGTTGCCTCGCTCTCCGGAGACTCCGAAGACGAATCTCGAGGTCCTTCGGCGCCCCCGGCTATCGTGTCGCGCGTTCGAGGGAAGTCAGAAGGCGCTGACAAGGACGACATCAGCATCCCGCTCGGCCGCACTGTCACCAAGCGTGATTCCAAGCACGCCGAACTCAAGCTCGCGCCCGCTGCCATTGCATCGCTATCTCACAAGCTACACAGATCAGACCCGTGCATCTGGTACGCCGTTGACGGCAAGGCGAGAGTCTGCGCCAACAGCTTCAGCATGTCGCCGTGGCTTCCCATGCAGGACGGCAGTTCGGCGACTCTCAGCTCGCGCAAGAGCAAGGTGAAGAAGCTGTGGCGTACGGTGCTAGTCGCCCGACGTATCATTCCCCGCTCCTCAAACCCGGCAGTTAACCATGGCAACGGGGCGAGTGATCCGACGATCGATCGGCAGAAGAGTTCTCGCTCTTCCATCTTCTCCTCCAGGAGGAGCGTTGCCGTTGGCGACAAAGATGCGCACGCGGCGCACGATGATCAATGCTCGTCATCGCGAACTCCACTCGCAACCAGTTTGTCTCGCAGTATTGCCGGATCGAGCGGCAGCAGCGCTATCGCCCCGGACAGCAGCAACACCATTGGCAGTTCTCCTGCAGCTACTGCTGCCGATCGGCAGGTGGACGCGGCACAGACGTTGCCGCCGGAGAGCCTTGAATCCGTGACCAGCACGCACAACAAGAACTGGCGCACGTCGGAGCATACTCTGTGCGGCAGTGTGAGTTCGGTGCCAACCGGACCTGGTTCTATCTCCGGCTCCGCCTCCGGGCCACAGTCCGGGCATAGCTCGCAAACCCATCACATTACCAGCATCGTGGCGGCGATGAAGAAAACAAGGGGTGGTGGTGGCGGTGGTGGTGGCAGAGCGGGGTCAATGTCCCCTATGGAGTCTCGCCGACACATGTCGATCTCGCTGGCCGACTTCCGCGCCTCCTGCCTCACCGGCCCGACGGCGGAGAGCAGTGCTCCGCGTGGTGGAACGTTGAGCGGGCGTGTCAGCAGAGCCCTAGGTGCGTGGGGCATGTTGTCGCGCAAGGACAGTAAGAGCGGACAGATGCATCAGGTGCAGTCGCTGGAGCATGTCGTGCAGAGCTCCGCCACCGCGGCGACGACTGCCACGCCGTCCAAGCAGACACGCTCGTCGTCCGTCAGCGCCATGAAGTTCGGCCGACGGTCTCACTCGCTGGCCGAGACGGCGGTGTCGACCAGCAGCCTGTCCTCCGGCCTGCACCGCCGCTCCGACTCCATGGCATCGACGCAGAGAGGTAGTCGCCCGTCGGTGTTCTTCCGCTCCCTGGGGCATGCCAAGCGTCTTTTTCGCCGTCGCCTGACCAGCCGCGAGTCCAACAACGGCTCGTTTCATAGCGGCAGCAGTGCCGGGCGGCGTAACAACTCTAACTTGACGGACGACTGGCCGCTTGACCCTACGCAATCCAAGGCCAGGGTTTCCGGCGGTAGTGACGACGTCTTTGCAGATTCCGCCGGTGAACAGCAGCACAGCGGTAGCGCTAAGCCAGCCGCCGTAGTGGCGCAGCCCCCCGATACGGACAATAACCTGCAGTTTGGCATGTCGGCGAGCAAGAGCTCGTGGTCTCACTCGTCGTCGGATGCCGCTCCCTCCACGTGCTACAACCCCGGCCTGGACGATCTTGGACTCAGCTACACTCTGCCGGCCAGCACTAACCGCAGTGGCAATCGGCAGCAACACCTGGCAACGTACCAGAACATGGGCTTTGCTCAGTTGCAGGATCCCGAGTGTTTGTTGCCGGACGACGAGGACCCCTGGACCGATAGCCCACACCAGCAGAGCAAGGCACGTGGGGCCAAGACGCGCATTGAACGCTTCGAGGAAACGCGAGGTTCGCCTCCTCAGTCGGCAGCCGAAACGTATTCCGATGCAGCCGAGCAGAGCTCCCCGCCTCGTACCAGGAGCTCGAGTAGAGATCTCGCGGCAACAGCAGTGCCTCCACCAGCTCCAGCTCCCCCAGCAGCAACGAAGGCAACGGCTGAAGAAGTAGCGGCCGCCGCAAATGCCAAACCCAAGGCGTCGCAGAAGAAGAGGTCGAGCATCACCTCCACCTTCCGCCGCGGCCTGCTGAAGCGTACGTCTTGGACGAGCAAATCCGACCTTGGCTTGGCGGCTTCCTCCAAAGCTAGCACTGGTACTTCACGACAGAGCATCCCAGAAGCAAGCGGCGACGCCAAGCAAGCCAAGTACACCAACATGCAAGAGGAACTGACGTCGGAGATTTCAAAGGCGAGAAGCCGCTTGCGCTCCACTCGCACCCTGCCCAACATCAAACAGACCGACGAGGACGGTAGCCATGATCAGACTTCTACTCCGCTACCACGCACAAAGCCAGCGCTACCAGCAGTGATAACGCGCAGAGAACAGTCGAGTGCCGCCGCCGAAGACGCCACCACCATCGCCGTGACGGTCATCACTGCGTCCTCCTCCACCGCACTGCTCAAGCAGAAGTTTGAGCAAATGGCCAGCGTAAACGCGGTGCAGCCGCAGAAGCTGCGCGGATCTGGTGGCTCCGTGCGCCCGCAGACCCAGTCGTCCACTAACGCAGCAACGTCCTTCGGGGCGAAGAGCGGCGGAAACTCGACATCGGGCACGGTCGCACGCTCCCAGTCGTCCACCGCAGGTCTTCGCAAGACCCAATCCATGGGCTTTGCCGCCTTGAGTATGGATATGAAGGCCAGGGCCATTAACGATACGTTTGGCAGTGCCACTGGTATGAAGGGTATGCAGGCCTCCGCCGCCAGTACAGCTAGCAGCCGCGCTGCGCTAATGCGCAAGCAGCGCGCAGCAGGCGGTGGACAGCAGGGCAGCACTGATACCAACAATAACACCAACGGTGGAGCGGCCGGTTGTGGTGGCTGCACTGCCTGCACCGTTGGCCACCGCGCCGCCGCATCCGCGTCCACGACGACGACGACTCACGCCGACAGTGCTACTGCTGGTGGTGCTGCTGGTGGTGGTGGTGATGGTGACCATGGAAACGGTGGCGGCGGTGACCAAACCGCGATAACGGCTGCTTCCAGCACCGCCGCCGCCAGCACCATAGCCCATCGCACGGTGTCGGCGCGCATGCGACTGGGCAGTCGCGGCTCGTCCATGCGGGTGCGGGCCGGCGCTCGCGAGCGCATCACGCGCCAGCAGTGCAAGGACCTGATGGCGGGCAACTACTCGTCACGCTTCCAGACCAGCTCTGCCTCTGGCTCCGGTGGCAAGGGCGCACCCGCGGAAGGACACTCGCCGCTAAGCAGAGCGAAAAGCGTCGGACCGCCGATGGCAATATCGGAGCAGGGCGGTGATGATGGCGATGCCAACAACAAACCCAACAACAACAACAACAACAACAGTAATAGTAACGGCAGCAGCAGCAGCCACAGCAATTCAAACGCAATGCTGCAGAAATTGGCTAGTATCGACGACGCGGCTAAGAGTAAGAGCCCCGTTAACAGCACTCTGGGTGATGATGGCGGTGTGGAGATAGCTTTGTAGACTTCGCACAAGAAGAGCGAACACTCACCCAGTGGTGTGTTTTCATCTCCACAAATGATGGTGCCCTGGAATGGACGGTGGCTGCAGCGTCTGCCCTGTTTCGATCGTCTGCCCTGTTTCGATCGTCTCCAAGTACAAGACAAGCCCGAGCCTGTCACGTTGCTCTCTCTGTGAGTAATTCAAGGGCAGGACTCGTGGCTATGGATGGCCTGGACGGTCCGTCGTGTTCGATCTGGCCGTGCGCTTTTCGCTGCCCTCCGCGCCGGTGTGTGTGTGTCATTCTCAATGCCCCATCCTTAGTGCATTACAGTGTCCTTCTAGCCTGGTCTGCGACTGTGTTGCGTGAGGTGCTGACACCGGAGAAGACAGCTTCTGCTCCACTGCCATGCCGTCATCTAGAGCTTTGTGAAGCTTTGCACATTCCTCACGAGTCTTGCCAATTGTTCGTGCAGTTCTTTTTCCTATCAGGGCTGGCCCCCTTGTGCGCGTGTGTGTGTGTGTGTGTGTGTGTGTGTGTGTGTGTGTGTGTGCGTGTGGGTGTGTGTGTGGGTGTGTGTGCACGCATGTGCATGTGTCTCACTTTTGGTCGTCTAGATTCCTTTTATAATTTTATCAAGGAGAATCTCTGTAGGGCCCTCAAGACAGTTGTCTCCCCAACCGGACAGGATCATCCATAGACGCAGTTTGAATAGTTTGATTAAACTTCCCCTCTCTTTCCCCCTCTCGTCCAGCTTATGAATTTCTATTTTCCAAAGACAATATTTACTGACCTCCCCTCTCCTCTCACGGGTCTGCCATCCTGTATAATATGGCGGTGACTCGCGCCGAATTTGTGCATCATCCCCGCTCAGTTGTCATGCCCAACGCGCAGAATTGCACGAGCGTGCACACCGCACTCGCATTCTCGCATTCACAGGCGCTGCGCAAGGGCACCCTTGGCGATCATCATGTCTTTTTTTTCCCCGTCGCTGTCTATTCTTGAGTATTTTTTTTGCATCGCATTTTTTGATTACCACCTTTCCGTACTATATTATTCACAGTTTCACTAGCCACATGTACAAATGCTCTCCTGCACGCACACAAGTAAACACAAACGCACGCACACATGTACACACACACACACACACGGACACACACACACTCCCCTAAGTCGGGGGCGTACTACTTCACTTCCTATTTTTTTCATCCGTATTGTGCTTGTCTGTACAAAGTCATGATGGCTGGTGTGTGTGTGTGTGTGTGTGTGTGGTGTGTGTGTTTGTGTGTGTACATGTGCTGGTATGTGTGTGTGTGTGTGTGTGTGTGTGTGTGTGTGTGTGTGTGTGTGTGTGTGTGTGTGTGTGTGTGTGTGTGTGAGAGGGGGGGGGGGGGATCGATTTGAGGTTTGACTGACCTGGATCCATGGAGTGAGTATTGAAGTGTTTTTGCACGACGCCTTTTCAGGCTTTTGTGACAATTTGTCATTAATTTTTGACTCTTTGAGGTCCACTGAGTTTGCGCATTGAAACCCTGGCAGGGAGACAGTCTATCCTTGCTGTCGTCATCTGGTTATCTACAAAGACAAGAGGTTTCATGTACTCTTGACAAAGACTATACGTCTCTATGGTAACGAGTGCAGTAGAACAGAACTCGGAAGAAGACGTCCACTACAACAAGAAAACCTCTCAGAGTCAGAAAACAAAATCCAAGAAAGGAAAAAGCTCGAAAGGTTCATCTGAATCACCACGACCAGATCTGATCTGAAGCATCGGAAATGACGTCAACGGCCTACCCACAAAGAAAACATGCGCGGCATTGCGCGCTAAATAAGGGGTCGTCGCAAAAGTGTTTTGTCGTCCCTGAAACGAACATGATTCATTTAATTTGGGGGGGGGGTGTAAAGGGGAAGTAAAGGCAAAAATAAAAATTTCACCAGTTGTAGTCTTCGGGGTGCTGAGTCGAACCACTTGTTGACCACTTGTTCAACCATGTTCGATTGGGAATAAAGGAGGAACGCTGCATCGCAGCCTTTTCGGACCAAAACCAGTCGACTCAGCGTCCAAAAGACTACAACATATGGGCCAATCGCGGTCATCCGTGCTTTTATAAGAACGAAATGGCGCTTTTAGTGACATTTTGCATACAAATCCCCATCTAGTAGGGCGCAGTCACCCAGTTTCGGTGGAAGTGCGCGAGTTCGATTGGGATTCAAGTAGGAAGGGAGCGTCTCAGCTTACTCGGACCAAGACCATTCGATTCAGCACCCCGAAGACTAATAATAATAATTCGCGGGATTCGCGTTGGCATCGCTTGAATGTTCAGAAACACACAAACTAGCCTTCGCTTCCGCAGGCCACCACTATGCCTATGCCGTGTACACCTTAGTGGCAAATGCAGACCTCCCCGAAGACTACAACTGGTGAAATTTTAATTTTTGCCTTAACTTCCCCTTTAATTAACCCAAGAGTATCTGCCTATCTGTGTTTGTCTGTGTAACTCTCCAGCTGTCTCCCTGTCTTGGTCTGTCTCTGCTTGTTTCTCTATGTTTGTCTGTCTTTTTCCGTTTGCCTGTCTTCTTGGCCCTGTACTTATGTCGCTGTTTCTCCGTTTGCTTCTCTTCTTCTGTCTCTCTTTGTCCCTATCTCAGTCTCTGTGTCTTCTTCCTTCTCGATCTGCCTCTCCCTTTCTCAGTTTTTTTTCTCTCTGTCTCTCCCTAAGGACCCTCTGTTTCTGGCTCTCTGAGTCTTTGTGTCTGTCTCTCCTTTTGTCATTCATTATGTGCGTCCCTCTGTTTCTGTCTCGGTCTTTCTGTGTCTGATTGTCTGTCTCGGTCTGTTTTCTCCTCAGTCTGCGCTTTGTCTGTTTGTCTCTGTCTCTTTCTCTCTGAGTCTGTGTCTCTGTCTGTCGCTCTTTATGCACATCCCTCTGTTTCTGTCTTTCTGTGTCTGTCTGTCTCTATCTCTCTACCAGCCGCTGTTCTACACATAATGAAATTGTGTGGCACCGCGCACGTGGCTATGCGTGGGACATTCACACACACGCACACATACACACACACATTCGTACTCTCGATCATACAAGTACATGTAGTAGTGAAGAATTCACCTCAGACACATTATTAAAACGTATCTCTCTCTCTCTCTCTCTCTCTCTCTCTCTCTCTCTCTCTCTCTCTCTCTCTCTCTCTCTCTCTCTCTCTCTCTCTCTCTCTCTCTCTCTCTCTCTCTCTCTCTCTCTCTATGCCTGCCACTGTGCTGCATATACAGTTAGTGAAATTGAATGGCACAGAACACGTACATGACTGTATAAATACCCACACGTGGGGCATTCACGGATGCACCCACACACACCATGTAAACGCCCGTCGCAAGAGAAGCACCAAATCTGCAAATGCACACACACACACTTGTACGTTCGATCATACAAGTACACACACACTCATACGCTCGATCATACAAGTACAATGTAGATTATGTAGTAGTGAAGAATTCACATCAGAGACATTAAAACGTCTCTCTCTCTATGCCTGCCACTGTGCTGCATAATATAATACAGATAGCGAAATTGGTGTGGCACATAACATATACATGACTGTATATTTACCCACGGGCCAAGCGTGGGACATTCACGGATGCACACACACACACCACACACATGACCTGCAGCAAATAACATTTCATAGCTACAAGACCTTCAAAGAAAGTCATGGTGTCAAGAAGATAGACACGTACAAGGATAATTGTAAAGTATAAATTATATTATACATGTACATGTAGCAGGGATATTCTCAGAGAGTCAAACTACCGGATAAAATGGCAAACGAAAGTCTCAACTTTAGAGAGTAGAGTAGAGAGTAGAGTGGGTGGGTGTGCAGACCAGCGAAGGTCATAACAAATTGATAATAACGTGTAACCAATGCCGGCAATGGATAATGTGTGAGCGACCAAAGAGGGGTACATAGCATGTCCTGTACCACCATAAACACACCTTGACCTTGCCCATTGCAAAGCAATGATAGCGCATTGTTATTTCTCCAGTCCACGACAGAATGACTGATGGCGTTTCAGGTCGCCGCTTCAACGGAACATGCGGCCGCAGGCGCAACCGTAGCCAGCAGCAGAGGGTGCATTGGGTGGTTGACGGGCAATGGCACGCCACTCCGGATGGTTCTGGGCTGCATCGTACCATCCACATGTTGGTACCGGTGGCTCAACCGACGCAAAGTCATGCATAACGACGTCCCTCCACCTCTTGCGTGGATCACGCGCGGGGCGCGGGGCAGGCAGTTCACCGAAGAGAACACACTTCGGCAACCGGTGATCTTCCATTCGTGCCACGTGTCCAAGCCAGCGCAAACGCCATAGTAGTAGGCATGCACTGCATTATGTTTTGATGAAAGGTTCGATAGCTGATGAATGGGTTTATCATTTGGCTTCCTGTGTGGGTATTGCTTCTGTGGATTGGTTTGGAGCAATGTTCAGATAGTCCAGGCATCAGGCAAATTTATAATGGCGGTCCAAGCTAGTTGAATATCCGGATCACTTTTTCTCATCTGGTCTACACTCCATCCGCTTGCATCCGTAAGCAATGCAAACGCATTGTCCCTTGCACAGGCACGTGACTCCTGCAGGCAATTCTGGGAGAGCGTAAAGTGGCAGGACGGATATTCCAGTGAAGTTACAACATGATCTGAGTATAATCGTAGGGCATCAAGTCTTGACACTACTTGTGACATGATCAATTCTGCTATGCTCTAATGCAGACTAGCAATAAGAGGCGTTTGTCAGATACTAGTGACCATGAGGTACTGAGACGATTCTCTTTAGCAAACCACCCACTCCGCCATAAATGCTCAAATAATCTGTCATCTGCCTGCTCCAACTTGACTGTCCTCTTGACAAGTGAAAATCGCTGGCGTTGTCTGGGCCATAAACACCATTATTGGCATTAATCCAACGCCTCCCTTGCTCCTCATCTCTGCATCTTGTAACGATAGGTCTGGCACATAGAAATCTAAAACTAAAATACTTGGAGCTCTTATTTGTTCAAGCTATATTTTCAGAGCCAGGAAGTTGCAAATGGCAAGAAACCCAGCTTCTCTTCACCATTGGCATCACGAGCTATGATCATTATCAGTGAGCAATGCTACTAGAGGAAAGTCGCTGGAGTGAACAGAAAGCTTTCCAAGCAGCAACGTTTCTTTCTCAGCAAGAACAAATAAAAATGAAAGGAGCAACACCAAGGCAAGGGCATTTAAGCAAGGATTTGTCTATCCCGGTATATAAGTGAGATGCGGTCGCTCGCCCGGACCGCTCCGACGCGGACACCTGCGAAGAGCAGCCTGTGACGTTTTTGCAGAAAACTGCAAAAAAAGTTGGGCTTGTCCCTGGCCTTTAGTCCTACCCGTACCCCGTTGCTGTAGGACTTGTCCCACCTGGAGGCAAGGCGCATAGCAAGTCGCCGTTGATACGCACGGTACTCTGTGTGCAGTGCACCATCAGTTGAGCAGACCAGCGGGGTGAAGGATGCTCGCAGCTCCTCTGCGGCCGTCTTGTACTTTCTCTTCTTGGAAGAGGCAGCACTGTTGGATACGGCGTTCCAAGAGAGGTTCGAGCGGACATAGCTGGGTGCGTCGGCATCCACGATGCGGTTGTCAAAGTACGCCACCCTGTCTCCTTCCCAAACTCCCCGGACCAGCCAATCCGCCTGCAGTGTGGGGCGGTTGTTGCCATCCTGCACAGGTACCATCACCGGCTCGACAGCCACACCTCCCCATGCAGCGTCTGCCAGCCGGGCATCGAAGTCGCGGACATCGTTGTGCCCGCGCTTGATGAGCCCACCCTTCATGCAATCCAGACCATGCTGTAGAGA
This sequence comes from Sycon ciliatum, assembly GCF_964019385.1. NCBI lineage: Eukaryota > Metazoa > Porifera > Calcarea > Leucosolenida > Sycettidae > Sycon > Sycon ciliatum. Next base: position 33,772,679 of record NC_088649.1, read on the forward strand.
GAAAGCAGCTCCACAGCCATCGCAATGCGACGGGAGAGCGTTCGGCTCCTGGCCATAGCGAATGGCCAACTGATCGCGGAACTGGACCGCCGACATGTCATAACCTTCCTGCTTGAGAGGAAGCACGGTCAACCAGCCGGAAGCGTTGCCATCAACGATGCGGTTGAGGGTCCGCTGTTGGCGACGCGGAAGCGCAGCTCGGAGGACTTTACTACGTTCCGTCATCTGCAGGTCTCGAGCACGGCTGACCTCGCTGGTGACTTGACGGCACTGGCTGATGTGGTGAGCCATGTCGACCGGTGCACCGGTGCAAATGGCAGCCTGCAGAATCTCAGTGGCGCGCTTCGATGTGGCATGAGCATCAGGGGCTGACGTAACGGGATTGGCCAGGCCGAGACCTCCCACTTTGGCTGGAAGGGCCAACAGATCTTGCTCAACGTCAAGCACCTCACGACCTAGCAAGCTGGGGGCGAATACGTGCCGGATAGTGTCCCGCAGGGGAGTATACTCGGTCTCGTTGCCTTCCAACACACGCTGGAGGTAGGTCCACTCGCACGAGAGGGATCTCGTGAACGCGGAGTGTGCTGACTGCGGGTACGCCTTTGCTGCCTTGGCAAGACAGTTGACACCATCGACCCAATCACTCACTCTGCTACGGACAAAGGAAGAGACTCCCTCTGGATCACCAATGTAGCTACCCAGGAAGCGACCGGAGGTGGTGACTTGCACGTTTAGATTGCCAATGGCCCATGGGGGGTTTGTACCAGGGAGTAGTACAATACCAGGTATTGTACTACTCCCTGGTTTGTACTCTTGCTGACATCCATGTCTGATTATATACTTCATCACGCTCTGAAAGCATGCATTCAAACACTCAATTTCTCGCACGAGCCCATCCGTTTTTGCTCGATTCGTTCCAGTACCTACACAATCTCTGAATTCTGGCGCGTGAACTCCAGTTCCGTACGAAAGTTCATTTCAAACTGCAGGGAACCATAGCCGCAATGCATTTTTCGATACGAGGGTGTTCTATCCCCACGCAGCGAGCTATCGGTCCCAGCCCATTGCATCTATTTATCGCAAGTTGGAAGGTGCCAAGAAGCGGGAGTATGGCGAAAGAGTTAACCAAGTTGAACATGGCTCGTTCACACCACTGGTCTTCTCCTCTTGCGGCGGAATGGGTCCAGAGGCAGACATCGTCGTAAAGCGGATTGCTGATGCTCTGGCTTCTAAGCGCAAGGAGAGCTACAGCAAAGTCTTTTTCTGGATGCGCTGCTGCTTGGCTTTCTCTCTTGCTAGGTCTGCGATCCGGTGCGTTCGAGGATCACGCTCCGTTCGCCGCCGTCACATCAACCTTGTGCCTGTCGACCTCGTCCAGGCTGAGGCTCGCCTTGCTACGCATTAGACTGTCTTCACAGCCATTTTAGCTCCCTCCTTATTGGACTGTTTTCACAGCCATTGTAGCTTCCTCCGTATAAGACTGTTTTCACAGCCATTTCAGCTCATTTTCTCTCGGTACTAAGCTGTTGACCTTGCACTTGTGTTTATTTTGCCCGTACAAGAGGCTTGGAACCTTGAAAAAATTTTCAAACTGGAGGGAAAGTGCGGTGTTTGCAGCTGAATGATGTGAGCCAGAGCACGCTAAAATATGACCACAGACCAAAAATTCGATTTTCAGTTTTTTGTTCAAAAATGATCTAACACACCTAATGTTCACTGTCTGAAAGTTTTGGATTGATTGGACATCTCTAAGTGTGGCTACAATGGTATTATATGCAGCACTGTTGAAATGGTGAAATTCTATGTACAGCAATGGGATTGTCATTTTTGCACACAATTGATATGCCCCTTGGTTCATCCTTTCCGGGTCAGTTCCTCTGTCCAGGGTCTTATAGCATGAGCTGACAGGTACTCAGCCACATCCAAAATACCAAATTGTCTATAGGCAGCTGAGCTGGGTGTCCGAAATACCTCCTGTTTGGAGCACCACTGGAGAACCGCCAGCGAAAACACGGTCAACATCTGTAGATGGCCGAAGAAGTTGGCACTCCATGTCCTCTCCATCACACTGCACCTGTACTTTCAGATATACAGTATACACTGCTGCACACAGTTTTCCTCAACATACTAGACGTCGCACTCATATTCCCCACACCAAAGCCCATCTGCACACGGTTTTCTCTGCTCGCCAGAGAGTACTGCTTTCGCTGCATACTGCTCATGCTAGCGATGTTCCGCATAAGGGTACTCAAATTATCGACTTGAGCAAGTTGAGGGAGCAGCAGAGTCCATTGATTGTTTTTGCACTTGCAACCAATACTGGCATTGTCCCGGATATGTGCAGCGATGTCCATTCTGGCCAAATCATCGGCCGACTCACCTCCCAAGTCAGTGTCGATGCCAATCGCTTGCCAGGTTGTCATCAGAGTAGAATTCCTCGTCACTGCAGATCGTGGGACTACCAGCATCAATTCTTTTACGCTCGATGAAAGTGTCGCCCTCAAATGACTCGTCGCTGTAGCCATCATCGTCTTCCTTCTGTTTCCGACCCGAATCCTCAAAATATTTTATCCTGCGCATGGAGTGCGATGATGTCGTCTTCTTCCGCTCCGCAGTACATTACTACTACTAGGCTCTTCTGTCGATACATCGATTACGATCAGTTTTAGGCGACTCAGCGCAACATGGAATACAAACTCAAACAAATAAACTTATTTGCAACAAAGAATTGCATCCGGAACAGTCCAGTCGACCGAAGAGAACAACAACAGCGACTCGCGTTGCACTGCATGCACTTCGTATTTTTTGCCGCGGAATTCAAATCGCGATTATCTCGACTTTTTCAAAAAAAGCTGTGGTCATGTTTTAGCGCGCTCGGGCTCATGTAATGAAGGCAGCGCGCCGCGCATCTGGCCCATAGAAAAGAGATCACAGTTGCATACTCGTACTCTTGGGTTATGGCCTCTTGATTTGGGGGGGGGGGGGGGGGGGGGAGGGGGTACGGGTGCGAGCCAAAATCGCAAGTCGACCGACACTGTACACATGACATGTACCGTACATGCATGCGATTTTCGTCGTCCAGCATAGCAAGCTGGGTTCGTTTCAGAGGGAGGGCCTAGGGGCGGAGGGCCTAGGGGAGGGGGGCCAAGTACGAAATGAACGATGTTCGTTTCAGGGACGACAGAAAACTTTTGCGACGACCCCTAACATGACCAGATCAGATGACTATTCGAGTGTTGATCTATACACTGGTATACAGTGTACACACGTTACACGTAGACTCTACACGTACACACGTGACGCACACGCACACGTACACACATGCATTTATAAATATTTCCCGACGGAACAGATTTTTATGTTTTCGGAACAGGAAGTCTTCCCGAGAGTACACGGTACACCATGGTATACCGTACATGTCCGGTTCGAGGTTCGGAAAGTTTATGTGGGAATCGGTATGTTCGAATTTAAGCCATATTCGAATTATCAGGCACCGTATATTGTCCTGGCATAACTCCCATGCCCAAGTACAGAGTAATACCGCGTAGTTTCATTTGAATTAGGAAAGAGTGGAGCATCGTTTCACGGCAATTCCTCAGGCCTCTTGCAGCTGTGGGTAGTTACTGGATATGGCTGTTTACGGAGTGACTGAGGAAGGCCCCCTGGCTTCTATCCTTCTGGTGGCTCCTCCAAGCGCCAGCTTCTCAGGTGCCTGAGAAGATTCACGTAGTAACTCTCACAGAGGCAGCAGACGCCGTCTTCACGGATGACCGGCCACTAATCGGAAACTGCGGCTTCAGTCCCTGGCCGCGCCGACGATGCCTTCTGCGCAACTGGATCGCCAGCTCGTAGCAACCGTGCTGCCAGAAACGCAGGTCCCGTAGAGCCGTGTGTCGTCATGGCGGATGCGGACACCGACGGGCAGATTCCGACAACGTCGAGCAAGCACACATGGAGCCAGTTCCCGACGAACGTGGACTCCCCACCCAACGAGTTCGCGAGAGACGATCTGGGTCTGAGCTACACTTTGCTAGGGAGCAGCAACAGTCCGCAAGACAATCGCGCCCCATCATCATATTACAGCATCAGTGCCCAAAGCGTACCAGACCCAGACTGCCTGCTGCACAATGACGTGGACCTGTGGTCAAACGACCCGAAGCCACGGGTCAAGGTCAAACGCACCGTCAAGGAACGCATTGAGATGTTCGAGGAAACTCTGGCAACCGCCACTCCGCCAAACTCGATAATGTCGGAATACTGGCATGGCGACATTCGAGGGGGTTCGGCCCCGCCATTGAGTTTGAACAGGCACCGGAATAATGCGGCGTTCCCAGCCAAGGCAGCACTGAAGAAGGGTTCAGTGGCGTCAGCGTTACTTCCGGCACTGACGGGAGGCTCTGCCACGCCCATCGCAACTGGCGTCGTTAGCAAGTCCACGGCGTCGAAAGAAAAATCCGGTGTCGCCGCCAACATGCGGCGCAGCATGAGGCGTCGGACGCCGCAAGCGAGCAAAGATGGCGGCGATCCGTCGGCACCTGCCAGGGTGAACGGTTCACACGGCAGATCAGGTGCGGCTGGGAAGAAGCCCGCTAATTACAGCAGCGTGCAGGAGCTGGCGTCGGAGATCCAGAACGCACGGAGCCGTCTGCGTGCCACGAAAACCTTACTAGACCTGAAGCTGAGTGAGGAGTGTGGTGGTGGTGGTGGTGAACAGAAGCCTGCATCCAGCCCCCTGAGTAGGGAATGTGCCACCAATGTGGACCTTATGGCAAGAAGCCGTCTGCGCGCCGCGCAGGTCTCGACCGACAGCATGCTACCGGAGAAGGATGGCGGTGGAGGTGATCGAGGCGCCGCATCTGCTCCCACGTCATTGCGAAGAGCAGAGTGGATCGGTGTAGACGCCAGGCAGGGTGGCAGCGCGAGCACAGCACAAGCCCCGTCTCACGTCAAGCGGACCGCCGAGAGTGGCGCATCTAGTGTCTCTACTTTGTCCCCTCACACGTCCTTGCAGAGAGAAGAGTCGGCCAGTGGAGAATCCGTGGCCGAAAGGCAGCCCGGGACCAGTCAGACCTCGGCCAATATCAAGCGACTTGATGGAGGCAATAGGGACGATACGACGTCAGTAAATACATCCGTAGCGTCGCGTGGAGGAGAGACCGAACATGAAGAATCCAAGACCAGGGAAAACCAGCACGTCGCGGAAACTTCGCTCGGTAGCAAACACGCCAAAGCGGTTTCTGGGGAAGGTCAGACTTTAGCACCTGCAGAGCATATAGCATTACCGAAGCAAGACCCGCTCTACGTGGATTTCACAGCTAGGGGCCGCGGACATGCCAGGAAAGCGGTGTCCAACGTCGGACCGATCGGGGAGAGTGCTGGCAGCGACGAAAACGCTACGCATACACGCGCCGCGCAAGACAGACGTCACTCGACCGGCGAAGCTAAACCTCGGCCGGTTGTAACCAGTACTGCGTCGTCGACTGCGCAACTCAAGCAGAAGTTTGAGCGCTTGGCCATCGATGGCATCGAACAGCAGAAGAGGAAGCAGCAGCAAGCGCCTCCGCCGATGCGACGCCTGGCGACGATACGCGTCCAGTCGAATTCGGGGACAAACACGTCAAAATTGCTCACGAGAGGCGGCGGCGGAGAAGCAGCGGACACCGCACCGCGCTCGCATTCGTCAACCGCAACATTCCGCAGGAGCCGTGAGAGCACCACATCGAGAACTTCAACCGTGAGCAAAGGCAGCTCGGGAAGCTCGGACGGGGGCAGTGGCAGCACACGCAGTAGCTTTACCAGCCGCACGGGCTTCTTTCGCCTGCGCAGCAGTGGCTCCGAGCGCATCACTCGTCAACAGTGCAAGGCGCTGATGTCGGGTAGCTACTCGTCGAGCTTCTCGCCCAGTCCCGGTGCAGACACAGCCACCCAGTTGAAGTCTCCGGTGATGCGAGTCAAGAGTGCTGAGTTGCGGACGTCCATACCCGAACAGGGCGACTACCGCGACAAGTGTTCCAATAGTCCACGGGCTCTTCTGCAGCGATTGGCCAGTGCGGATAGTCCCAGCAATAGTCCCATCATAAGTATGCTTGATGATGATGGTGGTGTGGAGATAGCCTTATGAGCTGACTGGTTAGCTGTAACCATGGTCCCGAACTGTAATGATGTTCATAGTCACAGTCGTGGCAAACGTCACGTGCAGCTTGCTTCATGGCGGACACGTTAGCCGTGTTACTCCTCCTGTAGCTTGCCCTGCCGAGGGATGTCGGCACAAAACCGTAGCCGTCAGGGACACGTTAGTCGTGTGTGTGTGTGTGTCGGTCTGTCTGTCTGTCTGCGTCTGTGTGTGCACGCGTATGTAAGTGTACGTGCATTTGTATGCAAGTGCATACATTCCCTGATCACCAAACGTGTGTGCACGCGTCCAGTATACCAAGTTTACCCTCCCTCCCCCCCCCCATCCCCCTTCTTCTCGAACAACATAGCATTATATTACTCAAATAGTTCTTTCTAGTTGTCTCTCTTCTTAGATATGATTGTCTTGTAGCTATACGGTATCGATATCACTACCCTGCCGTCCTTGCAATGTTCGCAATCTACCCAGCTTACCTGCATAACGGATTACCTTCATGACACAGTTGATTTTGCCGCTTGCGCAGTTTTGTGTTTGAATCTATCTGGTATTGGTGTTAGCAGTTAGCATCCCTCGTGGGTATTAGGTCCTCTCAGGGGTATTAGGCCCCCTCATGGGTATTATGAGTCTTTATGACCCCGCATGGGTATTAGGCCCCTCTTGGCCATTAGGACCCCTCGCGGACACTAGAACCCCTCAATGGTATTAGACCCCACTTGTTTATTAGTACCCTTCCCTTCTCTTCCTGCCTTCTGTGTTTTCGCTGTAGTGCAATATGTTATCCGATTACATTGTACCCACTCATGGCCCCCTGCCAGCCAGCTACGCATTCTTTCTAATCTGTCGAAGTGCCTGTTCAGGGCGCAAACAATTTGCACGATCGTGCACACACTTTCTAGGGTTGATACTATTCATAATGCTAACGAATTTCAAGCAGCTGTGTTATTATTATTTCTATTGTCGTTATTATCGAATTCCAATTCCAATTTCCCTGCGTGATTATCTTGCCTTTGTTCGTCAATCATTGCAAACCCTTTTACGAGTCATAAGCAATACAAACACATGTCTAACCCCCCCCCCCCTCTCTGGTTCCCTTTTAGGGTTCGTTCTCTTTTTTGGTCCGGTCTAAATCCCCAGCCTGTGGCTTTCTGGTTTCTACGGTTAGCATAGAGGTGGTCTTTTTTATGCTCATTTTGGCCTATTCCTGTTCTTTTACCACTGTGAATATTCTGTATATCTAATAGCGTTGTCGTGCCCTTGGGCGTGTGTGTGTGTGGCCAATTCTGGCAGCTGTCAATAGCAGTAGTAGTAGTGGTAGTAGTAGTAGTAGTAGTAGTAGTAGTAGTAGTAGTTGCAGTAGTAGTAGTGTGTGTGTAAAAAAATGAAAAGACCAAAAATAGGGATTCACTGGCCAGAAAAAGTCACTTCAAATAGCTGTATGGTGTAGACCAGGCTGAATAGTGACGGTCAATTCTTCAGCCTTGCAAGCTGTTAAGGAGGCTCCAACCCTTTGGGGGTGATTTTTTTTCTTCATAAACCCCCTCCTTTTTGTGGATGAGTGTGCTCTATATCATCCCATGTTACTCCACAAAAAAATTCAGGGGGTGTTTCCGCGGAGATAAGGCTGTTTGAGGTGTATTTCTAGGGGTGGGTGCATTTATCGATTTCGGCCTAAATTTGCTTGTTTTGGGGTTATATTTCAGATTTACCAGTTGTCTGGCTTCTCTTTGTGATTGCAAGTCCTTTCACACAACACAGTGAAGCATTTGAGCAAGAAAATCTGGCAATCAGCATTGACTACTCAGAAAAATAGTAATTTTGGTACAAAAATGAACTTCGCAGAAATGCCCGTCCGCAAAGTACAATTAGGTGCACAGCTTCATAATTTCTTCATGGACATGCCCTTTTTATTTTATTTTTGGGATCCTCATACTTCATAGAAACTAGAAATATATAATTTTAGGGGGGTTACCGCGCATTTTAGACCTCCAAAAATAAAAATAGGACAGAAAATTGGCCGATTTCCCACAATTCTTGGAATTCCTATTTTTCAGGTAAGGTGATCATTCTATGCATTCCTTGTGGTATTACTCCATTTTTTTGTGTCAAACGCATTGAATGGTCCCCCAGATTGTTATAGCATACATGGAGACTAGATGAGGCCATGGTTCCTGGGCTTTTTAGCCCTTGATCTGGATATCGGCATGATCCATGCACAACGTTATTCATGATCCAGGCCGAGGCCTACTGACCCTGAACGCAATTCAGACCAGCTTTGCATCACAACTCTTGCAATAGTTCACTCCTAGTATTTCTCATAAAGCAACAGGCAAAGAGCTTGAGAAGGATAACAATTATTATATTCTGGGCCAATAACTTCACAGTTTCATGTTTGTAGTACATGTACAATGTAGATGCAGGTTCAACTCAATATTGGCAATGAACGACTGCTAGTAATTGTAGCACCCATTAGGTATAATCATAACACTATTCCCAATAACATGGAACAACCACAAGTGTATGTGGGTGCATGCGCATTGTCGACATTGATACATGTACATGTACGCTTACATGCACATACACTCACAAACAAGTACCCCTTGCACACACAAATACATGCACGTCATATACGCGCACCCGCGATAGCATACACCCACATGTAAAATGCGTGCTCTTGTATTGAGCTTAGTTACCATATTCTGCTGTCCATGCACTTGTGCACGCGTGCGCGCACGCACACACACAACATGCACTGCGCGCGAGCGCACACACACAATATGTAGGCTCACACGCGTGCCTGCGTATGTGCATGCACATGGTGTTTATGGGTACAGGTGCATGCATTCATCATAATAGAACTGGTGCGAGTAGTGTAGAAAAATTTCAAATCACTGGTGCTGTACAACACAACATTTACAAAATACTTCACACTCTGACAGAATAGTACTGCAAAACAACATACTCAATTTTCAGTGCTGCATTTTATGCACATTATATTATTCAAGTGGACGCAGGTGATGACTTACTGCTGGCGACGTTGGCAGCTGACAGGTCACAGCTTTCGTAAATAGCCCAAGTCACAGAGCAGTAGCTCACCAACGATTTACCACTCACTCAAGACTGCAATGTTTTCAGCGTAGCAATATATTTCGCCACTTGAGAATTAGAAGTGGATCCACTTACCAGAGTCTGTGCACCCACTTCAGTCTCTCTCTCCAAAACGCGCCGCTACAGTAGGTTTTGGTCCCTGGTGTTACACAGCCATCGAGACGCTTGGCTCCGTTCTCCTTGGTCATTTTTTCGTCAAGCAAAATTATTCAGGATCTCGAGAAATCGAGCTGTGAAGTCAACTTCTTGCTCACACCAGCGATGCTTTTGAAAACATGCCCTGATATCCACTGACACAACGGAAGAGAAAACAACAGGAACCTCGATGGGGCCCAGGGAAGACTACAGGTGAAGAATGAAACAATATTCTCTGATATGACTCTCGATCGCGGAGTTCAAATTTTAGTTAGTTGAGATGGGAATTTCCCAACTTTTCGCACTTATCGGCAAAAACAAGACTTTTGCCTGCAAAAAACAGAGCGCCAGACCGGCTGCGCAGCGCAGAAGGTTGGAGCCTCCTTAAATGGTGCAATCCCAGCACAAGTTGCTATGGCTTCTGCCGTAGCATTGCTATCATCGCCTCCGGCGATGGCGTCAAAAGGTCAAAGGTGTGCGTGTGTGTCACTGTGTATTTCGTGACAAAAATCTGGGTGCGCGTTAATACTCCGGAAAATACGGTGGACTCGGATGGAGAGCCAAGGATACATTAGAAAAAGAAAAGGACCAAGGAACTACAAGTTACGCATGTTATCACATGAGCTGATTGTTTAGTAACTGCATGGTGGTGTTATAACGTCAGTGGACAGTATAGTAGGCTGTAGCATAACCTTGTGTTTTCGTGGTTGAATTTTTTGGAATGTCAAAGTGGAGAATGTCATAATTGAAGACCAGGTTTCACTTTTCAGTAGTGGTGAAACGAATATTCGAATATTCGAACATTCGTTCGGTTTGTCACATTCGAATATTCGTTACGTCACATTCGGGTATTCGTTACGACACTTCGAATGCAGTGCATGTACATACATGCACGCCGAACACGGTACAGTGCAGTAGGTACAGCCTGCCTGTGACTTTGTACTGCACTGCATGCACATGTATGTCCATACTGGACTGTCAATGTTGCACATAACAGTGAACTTCGAAGTACCCTTATGTGGCAGTACATTTTACATGGCACTACCGTTTGTCATACCTAATAATAAATTAGTATTGACAATATCCATCAAATGACTGAGAGGAGGGCATGTGATGTCATCTGTGTCACCTAAAGAATATTCGTTCATTCGTTCGTTAAGCTGAAGAATATTCGACTAGTAGGTTTTGACATTCGTTTCACCACTACTTTTCAGAGATACTATCATGGAAATGGGTATTTCAGAGCAATGTTGCCTGCACCAGTGGGAGAACGTATGCCAATAGCTCCCTGGTGCATGCATGGTTTTTGACTTTTTGTCTTGTTGAAAAGTGCAGCCGGATTTCCGTTCAGCGATCCGTACCATCAAGAGTACATAAAGGTGATGTACTCTTGGTACCATGTCATCGAGAGTCCATAACCAGCCTAACCACTGATAACCCCCTAATATGGGGGTCATTAACCCCCTAATATGGGGGTTATGGTCTCTTGATGTCATCTGTACAGCGTACGCACCACGCCACGTGGGGTACGGTAAACGCTATCATGCCACTGTTCACCGCAGAGTTTTCGAGAGCAGTGCTAGTACTATAGTGACCACTGCACATAGAAAATCATTTTGTGGGCTTGAATCACAATGAGAAGGGTATTTCTCATTTCTGAATACAACTAAAAGAAGGAAGAAGAGTTTCTCTGCTTGGGCCAAGGTTCTTTGGAGTTGCACAATTCTTAGAAATGGCTCTTTCGGGAGTGGCTGGGAGGGGCCTTTTGGCTTTCATCTTCCTAGCAGCCCCGTGCTGCTTCGCCGAGGATTATGTGTCGCCTCTGGCGGAGACTTTGGACGAGGCGAAGACGCGCAGAAACTTGTTCACTCATATTCGCAAGGACCAGGCCCATGAGTCACACCAGCGGCCCACAGCGCTGATCGTCGAAACGCCGGAAAAGCTTGAGGACTTGCAGCAGAACGTGGAGAAAGTGCGTTCAAAGCGAGGGGCGATCCCCGGGAAAGCGATTCCTCACGAAGTAAGAACTGTTTTTTTTTGTCACCTTGAGTGTGTTTTCTGTCACCTTGGGTGTGTTTCTGTCATCGCCGAATGTTGCTATCTGTTTTCGGGTAGTTGTGGTTGCCTGTGTGAATTGAAGATCATAGATGTAGTCAGATTTGGACGTGCTTCACACATGAAAACATGATGGTGGAACAAAGCTAAAATATAATAGAGAAAGTTCTTTTCTTTCCTTATAAAAATGCTAAAACCAATAGAAACCCCCCAGACAATCGGTGTGTTTTCTGAAAGAACTGAATCAACTACATGTACATGTAAGATAAGGCCACACGTTTTTATTTCTATGTTTCTCGTCACCTGAAAATCTAAAACCGTATGCGAGAGGTGGAAAAAATGACCAAAAACTAAAAAAAGTTTACTACAGTGCATTTCAAAACTATAGACGCGTAGGGTTTTCGAAATATTTCAAATTTGGCTGGAACCTTTTGAGAATAGTTTTCGGAATATTGCTCAGGATCGCTCCACAATTACTCTCATATAGTTTCTAAAGGATTGGATAACAGACGCCCAATTTGGAAAAATTTATGCACAAAGTGATCACAGATTTTATGTGGTATAGATGCTGGCATAACGGTTTTTGCCTAGGTACGCGTCTATAGTTTTGAAATGGACTGTAGACCTTTGTTCACACTAAAATCCACCAATGCACCATGCAAAATAGCGTCCATAGTTAGCAAGTAGCACATGTGGTAGGAGCTTCTATCACAATCTGTGCATGTGCAGCTAGATTGCGCACAAAAATGCCGACCTCGCATCATGTGTCGCGCAGGCCAGGCCACATTAGGTACATGTGCATGAGTGTGCTGGTCCCCACATGCACAGTCAGTGCAGCACAGTTTTTTTCTTCTTTTTTTCTTCCAGACTCCTGAATCGTATGCGCGCGGGTGACGAGAAACATAGAAATTAAAACGTGTGGCCTAAAACAGAAACGTTGGAAGAAAAGTCACGAAGGATAACTATGATATGTGGCATTTAAAGTCAAGCGCCAACCTTGGCTGTGTATGTGGAATAGCCTACGGTGGCAAGAATACTGTGGCAAGAAGGAGGCAGGGGTGTGTTTGATCCCCGGTAGCCTAGTCGGCAGGGCTGTGTCTCAGTAGGACAAGAGGGTGTGCGCCCCTACCCCCTTTGGCTAGAACCCTGACTTGTGCCAAGAAGTGTGATCGTGTATGCATGCCATGAATACAAACAGTAAACAAGAGAGCTTGGAAACTCAGGGCCCTACGCTATGCTTTTTTGCCTAGCTCATCATGCATGTTATTAGAACCGATGGAAATGTTTTTTCCATTGATTGGCTATAGTGTTTTACGTCGACCATGACTGCTGCATTGCCCAACCGTACCACAAGGAACTGATCGGCTACATCATTGTATTGCAAAAAGTTTCCATCTGTTCGAATAACATGCATGATGAGCTAGGCAAAAAAAGCATAGCGTAGGGCCCTGAGCGAAAGAAATAAACTTTCTCTTTGCATTCGAGGGTATTACGACACGTCTACCACCTTGATGACCTAGGCAAAAAAGAGCATAGGGATGTTATACATTTTTCATTGCTCCTATTTTTTCAAGACATATTAAACCTAGGATTCGTACCCGCACTATCGCCCTGCATGCATTCCCCCCATACGAGGTGATTTGGCTTTTTTAACATGGTTGTAAAATGACGTTTTCTCAGTCACTTCTAGACAAGCTACGTCCAAATGAATTGTTGCAAGTGGAAGAGCTATCCTTCATGCCCGTTGTGTCAAAAAATGGGAATGATCCCACTTTGGAAAGTGTCTTGAATCATGTCCTACTTTCATAGTATTCACAGGATTCAAATAATTGGTGTGTCATTTTTTAACAAATTTGTAAAATGGCATCACAAACTGGGATATTCGGTCATCAATGTTCTGAAGTTGATAGATATCACTTCAAGGATTGCTAGTGGATGAAAATTAATCTGTCAACAGAGGAGTGAACTGCATTGTATGCTGCGAAAGCCGTGTTTTTGTATTTGTAACTAGTGGCTGTGTTATACGGTGGAATTGGATCGGTAGGATAGCATCGCAGCCATGTTTTCGTTCTCACAGAGTGTATTCCGTGACCTACTGTTGTTCATTACTGTCTTTAGTGATGGCAAGATGGCCTGACGTCGTCCAAAGGCCCTGCGGAAGCAATTCACTGCCCTCCTCGTCCATTCAGGGGCTCATTTTACACATTTACACAAAATGGCAAAGCACCCACCACTAGTTATACCGACGTGGCAGGGAGAATTAAATTATATGCACCACATTTTCTGGTCAATGTTGATCTACGATAAACTGGCTCTCACTTGCCACCACCCATGTTTCGATACAGCCATCCGGAGCAGAGAAACAGGCAGAAGAAATGCAAATTTTACACATTTGTTAAAAAATGCCAAATGTTAAAAAATGCCAAATCACTTCGTACACTTCGCATACATACTCATTCTTCCAAGTTGCTTCACGTTATGATCTTGCATTTGAAAGCCCTATTTGAATATTGTGGCCAGCTGTCTTTGATGGTACGGTACGGGATAGCGCCAGGCATCTTTTCCGTTTGCCGTTCTTCGGCACCAGCTCTCGCCTTCATCTCTGGTGCGGGTGTAATCTAGTGACTTCGTACATGCGTTATAACAGGGGGGTTAAAAAAAAATTGTTTATGCTTGTGGCTCTATGTGTTTATAAGCATACTGTTGGGTAGACCCGAGTATCAGTTGTCTGATGATTGCCTAGCGGCATGAAACTCAGAGTTACAACCAACCTGAACGTCCTCCGCTGAGTCTGCTATGTAACAGGGGGGTTATGTACTCTTAGTTATAATAGACCAATCCCTTTGTCTGGGTTCGTG
>NC_088649.1:33791964-33796964 GCF_964019385.1 Sycon ciliatum
TGGAAATCTGGCCCCGAAACACGCAAAGCCGTAGACTCTAACCCAGACACCTGCTCTCCACGTGATTTCACCACGCTTCACTTACAGTAGAACCTCTCTATTCTAACAATAACAAGATCAACTGAGCACTTACCGTGAAGTACCTTTGACCCCCCCCCCCCTCCCTCCCCCCCCCCCCCCTCACGCCATGTCGTTTCCCAGCTCGTTTTTTCGGCCGTGGGCGGGCATTAGATCAAGTCGTTCAAGTGCAGTACGATGTACAACAAAGCAGAAGATCAGACCTGGAGTGCTGGATTGTGCACATTCTCATCCTGCACACGCGCGTATATTGTGTACAGCAGTGCATGCGTCAGTTCAACATCGTATTTCGTTGTATACGTCGACGTCGCTTCACAGGCAAAAATTCGACAGGGGGCGGGAATTAGGGAGGGGGCGGATCAACGGTACTGTACGGTATTCTATACACACATCCAGGTAAAGGTAGTGGGTTAGTCCCAGGAGCTTTTAGATAGAGAATTCGATTTGTTTGTATACTCAAGGTGCTGTAGATATTGTAGAATGACCTTGCAAGTCTTCCACTCTGCGTTTCGGCTTGGAAAACCAGGAAATGCGGAATACCGTATTTCTCCGTAAGTAAGTTCTCCCCAATGACTTAGTACCCCCCTATAAAAAATACACTTTCCACTGCCGAGGTTATCACCCCGAAAGACAGTTCCCCCGAAAGATAGTAAGTTCGTACGCGTCCTACATGTACAGACACCGTACAGTACATACATCATATGCACGGACACTACAGTCAGTTTCAAAAAGATTAGCAATCCTGGTGATCGCCCGGGGAGTTTGCCGTCTTACCGTATGAGCGCCCGAGCGCTGCCTGGAAAAACTCACTGTGAACTCGAAGAAATATTCCGCGCGAAAGCATGAAAAATGACAACTCACTCAGGTCGATGTCGGTGTAGTCGTGTACGTCTGGTTCACAACAAACGAGTTCTTCCTCGTATCGATTATGGAGTCAGAGAGGACATGTCGAAAGTGTAGTAAATGCCGAGGCTGACGAGCGGCATGGGTCCCAATATGTTTTGTGACCAAATAGTTTCTTTGAGCTGCGATGCAATTTACTCTCACCATGTGACGAAAACAACATCGACACAGACTCATTCCCAAGGCCATGACTTGGCGAAGCTATCCGTATGACTTCGACAACATTTTGAGAAAAGCAGATGCCTGTGGAAGCTGATAGAAGACGGCGTTGACTACTAAATTCAAATAAATTGGCGATCTTGAAATGCTAAAATAATTCTCAAAAAGAAATCGATCGATCGATGTGCCGGTGTATTCAACACGTAGCTACAGCGCAATGACTTCCGTATTCACTCACACCGTTTCAGTGTTGTGGGTGTGTTCACATGGCGTGAGCCAGTCAAGTGTCAGTCAGTTCGGGAGGAAGCGGGAGCTCCAACAACAACAATACAACCGTGAACAACAACAAGTCTGCTTGCTTGATCACCAAAAAACAATGAAAAAAAGTGTGAGTTGAAGATAGGTTGGGATTTGAACTCACAACTTCATGGTCAGCAGACAGCATCCATAACCACAAGGCCAGAAAGGAAAAGATAAATCGTGGGTTTTGATAGAAAAATCGATACTGGCTTCCAGGGCAAATTGTAAACCATGGGAAAAGGCCGGAAACCTGTCCGAAATTCTAACTCCTTGACGGCTGGTCCAATTGTTCCGAAACCTTCACAGAACAATTTGCCGTGCCCTAACCAGCCCTTTTATGTACTTCGTTGTCCAATTTTCCCTTATCTTCATACTTTTTAAGACCAAAACCTGATTGCTAATCTTTTTGAAACAGACTATAGAGTTGCGCAGGCTTCCCACTGCGTGTCATTTACCCCCGATAAAAAAGTACTCCCCGAAAGATAGTACCACCCCCGAAAGTTAGTACTCATGTGGCTGCTAAGTTCGAAAGTTAGTACCTACTAACTTACGGGGAAATACGGTACTGTTTGTGTGTGTGTGTGTGTGTGTGTGTGTGTCCCATATGGTGCAGTGGTATGTGCAGCGATTTCCAATCGATAGGTTGCGGGTTCGATTCCCGACGATTATGGTCACACACGTCTTTCTTCTCTTTCTCAGACTCTTCCTGACTTTTCTTTCATTCTCCTGGGTGGTTACCAACAGCCAGTGTATGCCGTAGTATGTGGTGTGGTGTGTGTGTAGAAAAAGAAAAAAAGAAAAAAAGAAAAAATGGAAAAATGAAAAATAGGGATTCACTGGCCAGAAAAAGTCACTTCAAACAGCTGTGTGGTGGATACCAGGCTAAAAATAGTGGCGGTCAATTCATCAGCCTTGCAAGCTGTTGAAT
Organism: Sycon ciliatum; assembly: GCF_964019385.1. Taxonomy (NCBI): domain Eukaryota; kingdom Metazoa; phylum Porifera; class Calcarea; order Leucosolenida; family Sycettidae; genus Sycon; species Sycon ciliatum. Next base: position 33,794,333 of record NC_088649.1, read on the forward strand.
GGTGTAATCCCAGCACAAGTTGCTATGTCTAAAACATAGCTGTTCGCTATCATCGCTCCCGCGATGGGCATGTCTGAGGTGTGTGTGTGTGTGTGTGCGTGTGCGTGGACTGCTTCTGGCTAGATTAACTCTTGTGTAATCAATGGTGCTAGTGAAGCTTATATCAGATCCACTCTCACCCACACTAGTACCAAGTATTACCTTCACTGGGGGCAGGGGTACCTGCAGTTGGATCCCGGGACGGATACCCTGATGCCGTCAATCCTTTTTCTGCACCTTGTCCTCACCCACTTACTGAGGTGTGGTGAGCCCATAAGTGGGATCATTTCAAGTCCACCCTAGTTTGGGGATTTCAGGCGGTGTCGGCCGTTGGGTGGTTCAATGGCCAATTGAGTCATCTTTCCAAGATTCCTTTTGAGTCTCTCTCCCCTCTCCCGGGGAGACCCACGTGACCAGTTTTGGCAGTGAGCAAGTACAAGTACAAGCGTGTGTGTGTGTGTGCGTTTGTGTGTTTCTTTATTTATTTGTGTGTGTGTGCGTGTGTGTGTGTGTGTGTGTGTGTGTGTGTGTGTGTGTGTGTGGCGTACAGGGCGTGATTCTTGACACCCTGAATTCGCTGATGTGGACGACCAAGGACGACTTCAAGACGCTGGCGCTTCAGCCCAAGGTGCCATTCTACCTGAAACAGCTATCCTGCCATCCCAATGTTCCCAGTGTTTTCCTGGCTGTATCAACACAGGTATGTATGTAAGGGGGCGTCATAGAAGTTTTTAGTCATCTCTAAAACGAACATTGTTTGTTTTGTACTCGGACCCTTCCTCCGAATTGAACGCGGCTGGCTATGCTGGATGATGAAAATCGTATGCAGGTACACTTATGTGCATAGTGTCCCCTCAACGTGAGATTTTAACTCCCCCCCCCCCCGAAATGAATGATGTTCGTTTCAGGGACGACAAAAAACGACTTTTGCAATGGCCCTTACAGTACTGTCGGTCGCCGAAGAACAGGGGGGGTCAGCCTCCTATCCTAGACCGTTCTTATTTTCATGTATTACTGTCTATGCACCGTTGAGTCACCGTGTATACATTGGTATGCTGTGCTTGGTGACATTCCAGCCTGGTCGTTCTTCAGCGCCCGGCAGTACTGTAAGGAGCGTTCTCATTGGTGTACGATGTGTTCCAGGGTGTGCACCTCTAGAGATCCTTGATGACTGATGGTCAGGGCAGGCGGAATGGGACCGCCAACGAGATGGTAACTGAAATCCGACCCCTGGAACGGCGGTATGCTGGCATTGCAAAGACGTAGCACGGGATCGGCTCGCTGCCAAAACAGAGATAGCTAGAATCGGTGCTGAACTCGAGCAATAAAAATCAGGGGTCGGATTTCAGCTTGCCACCACTGGTGTACAGTACCTGCCACCTGTGTGAACCGTCAAGCGGTGTCGGACATGCTATACGCCCGATCCATACTTTATTTCGCGTACCGGAAACGCGTCGCATCGCGAGAAAACGTTGACTTGAGTTCAACTTGTTTGGCCCATCCCGCGACGGTCGCCCGGTGATTTTCCGAAATGAAGTACGAACCGGCCTATAGTGCCTACGGTATTGACCGTGCCACACTTTGCCTCGGGTACCCCGTGAATCAAGAAAAGGCACTGATTTGGGCTCTAAATTTCGGAAATTTTTCATTGGAGCCACAGACACCCATGCACAACAGGTCGCAAGCTGCATGCTCTGAGTTTCATGTACCGTATTTCTCCGATTGTAAGTCGCACTCGATTGTAAGTCGCATCCCCATTTTCAGGTCCTTGTCACATCCCTTCAATATATTCACTTCAGTAGTAAATCATGCTCGATTATAAGTCGCACCCCTTTATTCGGAATGAAGTTTAATGTAAAAAGGTGCGACTTGTAATCGGGGAAATACGGTACTCTTGTTCAGGGTGGTAACATCAGCCCCACATGGAGAGAGGGGGGAGGGGGGGGAGGTTGTTATAATGGCATGCATTCCTCTGTGTGTCTATGCTTGTTGTTGTTTTTGTTATTGTTTCAAATCTGTATTCTCATTGCTGCTGCTGCTGCTGCCACTGCTGTTGTTGTTGTGGTGTTCGTCGTCGTCATTGTTGTGTGCGTGCGTGCATACATGCAATTGTACATGTTGGGGCTTGTTTCTGGTTGTGAACCCTTAGCAACAACTGTACGTCAGTAAGACGTTCACCAACTCCTGGTTTAGCGCTACAACAGACCCGGTGACACGCTTCGCATGGTGAGCAGCACATAGTACTGTGTACGGGGGGGGGGGGGGGGGGGGGGGGGGCAGGCGTAAATGCTGTTGGATTCCGGGACGGAAACCTTAATGCCGGCAATCCTTTTTCTGCACCTTGTCCTCGCCCGCTTACTGTGGTGTGGTAGCCCATAAGTGGAATCATTTTCAAGTCCACCCAGAGTTTGGGGATTTCAGGGGGTGTCGGCCGTTGGGCGGTTCAATAGGCAATCAAGTCATCTCTCCAAAATTCCTTTCGAGTCTCTCTCCCCTCTCCCGGGGAGACTCACGTGAGCAGTTTTGGCAGTGAGCAAGTACAAGTGTGTGTATGTGTGTGTGTGCATATGTGTCTATCTGTGTGTGTGTGTGT
>NC_088649.1:33801964-33804464 GCF_964019385.1 Sycon ciliatum
CGGAACCGATCCGCTTTAGTCAGGCCGTGGCCCGATCAACTGTGTTTGGCTACAAATGTGTGTTTACTGCTGCGGAGGTCATGTGTAGAACCTCCATATCATACTCAAACCGTATGGAAACCTATGGTACAGCCGGACCAATGAAAAACTGCTTTCACCAGTCCTGGATTCAGGAACACAGGGTACCAGGTTCCAAACCTGCTTGGAAGCGGAAGGATGTTTCCCTGCCGTGCTGCGACCCACTGTTGATTGGGAACTCGCGGCCTGGCACGAGGGAAGCATGGATGCAGCGAATGAGCTTTTCGGCCTTCGACCACTTGGTGGTTGGTCTGATCTACTCACCTCGCACCACTTTAGGAGCTGCATCTGCACCATGATCCTTGGGGTGGTAGGGTTCCTTGATCCTTGGGGTGATAGGGTTCCTTGATCCTTGGGGTGGTAGGGTTCCTTGATCCTTGGGGTGGTAGGGTTCCTTGATCCTTGGGGTGATATGGTTCCTTGATCCTTGGGGTGATATGGTTCCTTGATCCTTGGGGTGATAGGGTTCCTTGATCCTTGGGGTGATAGGGTTCCTTGATCCTTGGGGTGATAGGGTTCCTTGATCCTTGGGGTGATAGGGTTCCTTGATCCTTGGGGTGATAGGGTTCCTTGATCCTTGGGGTGATAGGGTTCCTTGATCCTTGGGGTGATAGGTTTCCTTGATCCTTGGGGTGATAGGTTTCCTTGATCCTTGGGGTGATAGGGTTCCTTGATCCTTGGGGTGATAGGTTTCCTTGATCCTTGGGGTGATAGGGTTCCTTGATCCTTGGGGTGATAGGGTTCTTTGATCCTTGAGGGTGATAGGGTTCCTTGATCCTTGGGGTGATAGGGTTCCTTGATCCTTGGGGTGATAGGGTTCCTTGATCCTTGAGGGTGGTAGGGTTCCTTGATCCTAGAGGGTGATAGGGTTCCTTGATCCTTGGGGTGATAGGGTTCCTTGATCCTTGGGGTGATAGGGTTCCTTGATTCTAGAGGGTGATAGGGTTCCTTGATCCTAGAGGGTGATAGGGTTCCTTGATCCTAGAGGGTGATAGGGTTCCTACAGATGCGGAAAACTGGGTCTCCAGTCTAGTCTCAAGCGAACCATCTTTTTTTGTTGATAAACCTACTGAAGGGTTTGTACTCAGCATGTGTGTGTGTGTGTGTGTGTGTGTGTGTGTGTGTGTGTGTGTGTGTGTGTGTGTGTGTGTGTGTGTGTGTGTGTGTGTGTGTGTGTGTGTGTGTGTGTGTGTGTGTGTGTGTGTGTGTGTGCATGTGTGTGTGTGTGTGTGTGTGTGTGTGTGTGTGTGTGTGCATGTGTGTGTGTGTGCATGTGTGTGTGTGTGTGTGCATGTGTGTGTGTGTGCATGTGTGTGTGTTTGGGTGTGCATTTGTGTGTATGTGTGGGTGCATGTGCATGCATGTTTGTATGTATGTGTGAGTGGGTGTGGGTGTAGGTGTGGGTATGTAAGTTGACATACCATCATAACCCGGCTGTATCTCCTCTCTTCTTCATACAGCTTATTATGGTAAGCATTACACTGGCAAGCAACATGTTGTCATGACAAGAGACAACGGAGTTCATTGGGAGTTTCCAAAGGTGAGTTTTATGCAGGCTTGTGCCTGTACGTGTTTGTATGTATGTTGGGGGGGGGGGGGTCTGTGTGTGTGTGTGTGTGCACGCGTGTGTGTGTGTGCGCGTGCGTGTGTGTGTGTGCGTGCGTGTGCGCAGGTGTCAGAATTATTTCTTTTCTGTCTGCTTCTGGCAGCAAGTTCAACACGTGTGTGTCTGTGTGTGTGTGTCTGTGTGTGTGTGTGTGTCCGTCTTTCTTCTCTTTCTCAGACTCCTCCTGACTTTTCTTTCATTCTCCTGGGTGGTTACCAACAGCCAGTGCATGCCGGAGTATGTGGTGTGATGTGTGTGCGGGAAAAAATATGAAAAAAGACCAAAAAGTAGGGATTCACTGGCCAGAAAAAGCCACTTCAGAGCTGTGTGGTGTAGACCAGGCTGAATAGTGGCGGTCAATTCTTCAGCCTTGCAAGCTGTTGAATGGTGCAATCCCGGCACAAGCTGCTATGGCTTCTGCTGTAGCATCGCTATCATCGCCTCCGGCGATGGGCGTCCAATGGTCCAATGGTGTGTGTCCGTATGTGTGTGTGTGTGTCTGTGTGTGTGCATACGTTTGTTTGTGCATGTGTGTGTGTGTGTGTGTGCCTATTCGTATGTTGATGCTAGCTACCATCCAGCCCCAGCCCATACTATGATATACGTGCCGGTGACCACGGTGGTATTATTGTAGCAGTGCCATACAGCAACATTGCCGTCAACAGCTTCTAGTAAGTAACCGCTAGCCCACAACACACACACAGGCAAATTTTGGCCGGGGAGAAACTTTGGCTGATCTCGAAATGAAAGTTTTGGCCGTGAACAAACTTTGGCCGATTGGGGTTTAATTATGTATCTTTTGCCTCAATAGACACC
>NC_088649.1:33809464-33819464 GCF_964019385.1 Sycon ciliatum
CCCCATGCCGGTTTTCTGATGACGCGTATACACGCGCTTCAGTTTGCGATGTGCATCATGGTGAATAGACCAGTGTACAAACTTTCGATACTCCGTGAAAAAGCATCCGATCTCCACAAAGGACACACCGTTGGAAAGGTGTTGAGCTCAGCTTTCCAGAGATATAAACGTCTTCGCGATCGGACAAAGATTGACAGAACGCCGACAAAATGAACACGCAAATCACCGCATGGAAAGATCGCGATTTTTTGTTCGTGACTTCGCAGTTTTTTTGGAGCATGCCAGGGGATTTCCCCTTTGCTCAGCTCCTGCGTTATGGACATCAAAATGAAGAGCGTGGATCTCAGCTTTGCAGAGCAGTTTGAAAATTGAAAATCGGTTGAATTTGAGCAAGGAGCCAAAAACGAATGTGTGAATGACTTGTTGTTTCGTTCCGAGGCATGGTGGGCCAGTTTGGAGAGGTGGTGGAAGTGGCCTTGGTGGGGCTATGGAGCTGAGAACTTCCAGGATGGATTTGCTTGGTCCTGATCTTTCCAACAAGCCCAGGATGATGAAATTCCATCCAAGGGAACTGAAATGAGAATAAATTACGTTCGGAGCAGTGCGCCCAAACTCCACCAGGTGAGTCCGTGTGACAGAGTGCCAAAATACTGGGTAAAATAGGCCAGTATGCATAGGGTTAATAAACCTGTTTTACTTTCGTCCTTTTTCTGTCGTGTCAGTGTTCAGTGCGTTTCACATTCGCACACGAGAAAAATCTAACAGCGACAAACTGCCTTACTTCGGAGTTCATGGGCTGAATTTTCTGCATGTGTGTATGTATGTGTGTGTGTGCATGTGTGCATGTGTGTGCCTCTGTGTCTGTGTGTACATGCACGTGCACTGACGTTGTGTGTTGACTGTGTGACCCATCCTGTCCGCTACTGCAGGTGGCAGTTCGGAGACGGTGCATCCACAGAGTCTCAGCCTGGTGGCACTGTCCATCATAAATACAGCAAGTAAGTGAGAGAGAGACAGAGAGAGAAAGAGACAGAGAGAGGCGGAGAGAGAGAGACAGAGGGGGGAGATCAGCCTCCTGTCCTAGACCATTCTTATTTTCATGTGCTACAGTCTATGCACAGTTGAGTTACTTTGTGTATACAAGGTATGCTGTGGTTTGCACATCAGTGCTTTGATGTCCTCCTTTTGGGGTTGTGGCAAACTCGATTCAACTGAGTTTCGCGTGAACGGTGACATTTGCGTTTTACTGTTGGTGCTGTTGAGTCTGCTGTTGATGATGATGTTGCTGCTGCTGGTCTTGATCTGCTGTTGATGTTGATGCTGCTGCCACTGGCGCTGCTGCTGCCGCTGTTGCGGCTGTTGCTGTTGCTGCTGTTGCTTATGCTGCTGTTGCTGTTGCTGTTGTTGCTTATGCTGCTGTTCGTGTTGCTGCTGCTGCCACTGTTGATATTTTGTGATACACCTGCAGGCCTGGTATTTACACTGTGGTAGCGAGTGCCAGCTCCAGAGCGACATCGCACGTCGCCACGGTTACAGTTCACACACACGGTCAGTGTAAACATTGTGTAATAATCGTCTTATACGGGAAATCACAGAACATGATATCGCTGACCTCACACAACAACTAAAGAAAAAGCAAAGTAAAAAATTATTATGAAGAATGACTGAGGCTTCCTGCACCTTCATCTGTGAAAGGAATTCGGGTGGACACACCCATTCCCATAGCGCTGCACATCCGAACCAAGTCCGTTATTTTACGTTTTGGCACTTGGTCATTGTCAGGTAACACAGTCCGTGCGCCAGATTCAAAATATCGCACTCTATCCGTGTTTTATATTTTCCAGAGTCAGTGGACTTTGAGCTTTATGAGCTATTTCTTGAAAATTGTAAGTTTCTAGCCATTGCAAGGTGGGCCTTACAAGGCCCTTTTTCGTTCGAGTTCAGACCTGACACGCCGTCCATCGCCGGATAAGGCAAACTTCTATCGTCAGTTTCGAACATTTTCTCGCGGGGTGCTTCTGTCCCATGCAGCATCACGTCTTCTGCGACTGTCGAAATTTGAATTTTTCTTTACGCAGGACTTTAGTTTAGTGCCGTCAAGTATTCCAGGCACGCGTAGTAACACCCACTACAACATCCAGAAGAACAAGCCTTAGTCTTTTAGTATGTGGTCTCTCGCCGGTGTCCAAGACCAAATAACACCACACCGACCAATTTTCTAACCTCTGTTTTTCTTGCTATTTACATGTATAATTATGGAGGACAGCTGGAAACATGTAGCACTCACAATGAACACATAATAATAATAATAATAATTCTCGTCTACGTTCCAAAGGGAACTCACGACAATGGAGTGACAAAAAGCACCGCGGCAGAGAGAGAAAAGAGAAGATATGATATTTGACGAAAACAATCACGGTGTAGATTTCACATGAGTTCCAATACACCACATCAGCAAAGTTCTTTTTTAGAAAAAAAAAAAAAAAAAAAAAGATAAATGAAATGAAATCATTGGTCATCACAGTTAGTCATGTGCGTCCACACCAAAATCACAGCCGGTCATGTGTGTTCACACCACCGCAGAACAAATGTTACTCCACTTCTGCCGGTCAACTGCACAACTTCTTAGGGTTTCTAGGTGCCGGCTCGTCTTCAATGCGACGGCGGTGAACTTGACGTCTTGCTGGAGGGTGGTGACTAAACAGGACCTTGGAGCTCCCCTCCTGTGCCTCACAGCGTCCTCCATTGATGCGTATGCAATCATTGCTTGATGGCTGGCGTAGGATGTGTCCAAGCAGACGCCATCTCGCTCGCTTTGCCATAGCGGATATTGGCTCAGTGTGAGCAAGCTCATACAGGTCATCATTCGACACGACACGAGGGTAGAAGATACCAAGCATATGCCGAAGTTGCTTGCGATGGATCTTATCCAGGGAGTCTTCCAGTGCCTTAGAGAGGCCTGCGCAGCCAATACTGTACGTGAGGATAGGAAGAACGTATGCGTTGTAGAGTCGTACCATGGTGTTAGTTTGTAGATGTTGCCGCCGAAACCAGATCGCCTTCATTCGACCAAATGCCACAGCAGAAAGACCAATCCTGCGTGTCACGTCTTGTGCAGTGCCAAACAGAGAGCCCAGAGTCCTGATGCTTCTCCATTGCTCTTGACCACGGTGCACTGTTGTTTCTGAAACTGGTTCAAGGTACATCCTGACCCATTCCGTTTTAGAAACATTGACTTTCAGGTCCCACTTGTCGAAGATGTCCTCTGCAAGTGCCAGAAGCTGACGGAGGTATGTGTGGGACGTTGATATGAAGTCAGCGTCGTCGGCATATGCTGTTTCCGGTGGTATCTGCGCATCTGCAGTCAGTCAATTTCATCAGGACGGTGTAATAATGCCAGTCAGCTACACCCTGGGCATGTATGCATTCCTGTCTGCGAGTTATGCCAAGCAACTCGTCTGGACACCAGTGCACACATCCGACAAATGCAGAATATTGGAATATTTTGGTAAAATAGTGAACGGCGAAAGACAAAAACCCAAATTGCAGCCACCTACAGACTAATATCCACATACGTTGGCCGTGTAAAGGACTGTCATTGAGAATCTTCATTGTGTTACTACAGAAGTGTATGAAACGGAACGTAGCGGACGAGCTCAAAAGTGCACGCCGAGCCAATATAGACGGCATTGCAGCACATGTAAGACAGTTATGGACAAACAGGCACAGATGAAGTGTTCCCACTATGAAACGGTCTCAGCAGTTCCAAGGAGTAAGAACATGACAATAGCAGAGAATGATATCTTTTGCAAGAAGTGCTACGAGGCACAGCTAGAATGGATAATAGTTGACAGCAGTGCAAGCATTCACAACAAAGCTATTACAGCTGATCGCTTGCCACACTCAGATCTGCGATAATCCTCTGGCTGAGCTAACAGCAGTACTGGGAGAACACATGGATGTTTGCACACTAGCACAAAGAAGCGAGTCATTCTCCTTTTGCGGAAAGGATGCAATACCCAAGGTCCTCTCCGTGCTGTTCTCACACAATGCCAAGACGCGTTAATACCCTGGGTCCTCTTCGTGCTGTTCTCACACAATGCCAAGACGCGTTTGAGCACGATCTACCTGAGAAGACACACAGATCGCACAAGATAAGGCAGTATTTTAAGTTTTTAACGACAGTAGGAATAATGCATGAAACACAGAAAGTAATTCAATGGAAAAAGTGCTCCGCTCTTTATATACTATACTTTTCCAATGTTATACAGATAATACACTGAACTCCATGGAAGTGGATTTGGTTGTCCCTATTAGTATAATTGCAGTGGATGCTGCTTCACTTGAACCATATTTTGGTTCCAGTGAAGCAGCACTCACTGCAACAATTTGCAGAAAAAATTCTCAATCGCATCGTCGCGCGTCGCAGAAGTGATATCATGCATCGCGCTTTAGAATGTTGGCATAGCTGGGCATCACTGCCGGTAGTTCTGCCAAGAGGACGTAACCCGGATTATTAACCCCTGGTGGATCGGTTTCACACAGAAACACAGCAGGTTCGAGGCAGTGTCTGCATGCGATACACCATGCACACAAACATTCATAAGGCTCTTATGAGAAAAAGCGCGCTTTGAATCTGGAAACCACAGCAGATCGTTGACGCACTGCCCCAGCCGGTACCCCAGTTTGTCGCTACGTAATGTGGGCAGCAAGCCCCTTCAGACCCCTCGTGCAAAGTTGCATGCTCTTGGGGCTATGGACTCTTGGTTCAGCCACCAAAATATGAATGCAGTGGAGCTGCGTCAGCGACGTACATGAAACGAGACAGCATTCGGTTCGTTTCAATCGATAATCTCGAAAAAGAATAAAGGCCAGCATGTCCATCCGCAGCCATGCAGCAGCAGCAACGACGGTACATCTCAAGAGAATACAACTACAAGTCCATACCCACTAAAATGTCATGCAAATTTTACAATATACAGAGTATAAAGACATACAAATTTCGCACTTTCGGATTCCTCAACAGTACCATCCTAAGCACAGGCACACTAAACGGGAAGAGAACACATTTATTTATGACATCGTATTCCTTTGGATGCTTCTTTCTTGTTGTTGTTGTGCTATTTTCAACAAGGCAACACTTGTGCTCGTAAAAATACTAAAAAAACAATATTGAGATTCCACTTAGTGCCATCGGTTATTCCAGGCAGGAATGCTCAAACCATTATCATCTCACTACACAACAATATGTACTTACTAAGATCCGCCATGAGAGCTTGGTGTCCGCGGCTCTTGGAAAGCGCAGCTCGTCTACTTCTCGATGCCAGTCGGCGAAACCAGCAAATCGGGGAGAGCAGTTTCTTCCATAAATAAAGGCCAAGACGGCGTTTGCGATTCACATTTTCTACTCGGCGTCAAAGCACAATATTGAACTCATCATCTTCCATTGCTGCAAAGGCAAAGGAGTGAAGACAGGCCGCGAGAAAGGCCAAAACAATTGCCAAATTTCACCGCCAACTGCCATTGTCGTCATCATCTTCACCAACACAGTTTTGTGCAGACTTTTTCCCGCGGGATCGGACCCAGGAAAATGAAAACGGCCCACTCAGTGGCCTGGCGCACGGACTGAACAATGAATACAGTGGAAGCCACACAGGAACAGTATATATACGCAGAGTGTAGCGCCAAAAAAGATGCAAGAAAAATTATTATTTTTTAAAGAAAAAGAAACGACAATCTTGAACACAATGACAACTCCATTCACGATAGTCTCTGTTAGATCAGTCTGTAACCGTTACCTGTGTTAGCTGGTCAGTGTAAGCATGATGTAGTGATGTACATGTCGTGGCGTGCATGCACATGTAGTGTGATTCACAGGTACAGTTGTGCTCGGTGAGATCCGACCCAAAGCGCAAACCGGCTGACGCTCTGGACGAGTTCCGATTACTAGTACATCATTGTACTTTTTCATGTGTACGCCCGGCCGCTTTCATGCCACTTCCAGGGTGTCAAGGTCGTGGGAATTGCAGGTGTCGAATGAGCACTCTTGGTTGGAATTCACTGTGCACAACTGTACTACTGCAGATAGAGTAGGCGCGCTTACAGTCGTGCATGCGTGTTCTCCACTGGTGAAAACTCGCTGTCGACGTCGAGTCGCATGGCCCCGAAACATGACTTCTAATGAAACCGAAGTGTGTCTGTACTTACGTCTTGTCTGTGCTGTGGACGACAGAGTACTTTCCAAACATAGTAGATCAACAAATTTTGACAGTGGCCGTTAAGAATTATGGCATGTGTGGGACTTGTATAACATTGATGTGTTCAGGTTGCATAGTCTTCTGGCTCAGTGATGAATACTTCTTGTACTGCAATACCTAGCGTGTGCTCCTATAGCAAGCTGTGATCGTCTAGTGGTTAGGACCCTACGTTGTGGCCGTAGTAACCCAGGTTCGAATCCTGGTCACAGCACACTTTTTTCTTTTTTCTTCTTTTTTACACGTGTACGTTGCAAGCACATGCGGCCTGTTGTTCCCTTCTTTAAAACACCCGTGCATGGTTCTATGGGCTATTTTTTCCAAACCGTACAACAAGAAGAGTTGCGGCGTGTTATTGTCTTGTCCCATGGCGCATACCGTAGTGTCTTGTGTTGAAGCCTGTCTTATTATAGAAACCTGTTTTGAATACAAGCCTGGAGCAGAGGGCAAATAGGCATATCCCAGGGCAGGGGGAAATAGGCATCCCAGGGCAGGGGGGAAATAGGGCAAATGTGAAGTGTGTACGGTGCACGTGGACGGGCAGAGTGCGGTTCGAGGAATCGTACGACACTCTTTAGGGGAGGAGGGTGTCATGGCAACAATGGTGCCTGTGTGGTAGCAAGAGTACATGAAAACCAGAGTGTGCAGCTTGGGGCCTTTTCTGCTATGGGTGTCTGTCACGGTGGAATTCCGTGATTACATCATATTTGGCGCAGATCTGAGGCGGGAAATGGCGCAGTGCGTACAACTGAGCTGCAGTTGTGCAGAAAGAGACCTGCCTGAATCCTGCTTGTATGCACTACATCACTAAAATGATGTAATCACGGAATTCCGCCGTGACAGTAACCCATCCGAGCTGCACACTCTGGTTTTCGTGTACTCTTGGTGATAGCGTCTGTTGTGGATGCTTGTTTGTCTGCGTTGTGCTTGCGTGGTGGGTGTGGCCATGTGCAGAACTGCTGACCGGGAAGGTGCCCATTGACGTTCAATCCTACCTTGGCAGCAGCCCACTTCAAAAGAACACAGTTATCCTCTTCACTGCCAATATACCTCAGAATGTAAGCACTGGATCGTAAGCTGTGTACTGTATGTGCATTGGGTACCGTATTTTTCGGAATATAGTGCGCACCTTTGTATAACGCGCACCCCCAATCTTCATTGGGGGTGCGCACTTCAATCTTCATTGAAGTACATGCATTTCATATTCGGAGCATAGTGCGCACCTGCGATTTAGGGCCTAAAATAGCACATCTATTAAAGTGCGCACTATACTCCGGAAAATACGGTAGGTGGTGGGTGCGATTGTTCGTACTGCCATTCCTCAAATGTGCCCTTTAAGCACTGTACTGTCTGACGCTGAAGAATGGCCATGCTAGAATTTCACCAAGCACAGCATACCAATGTATACACGGTGACTCAACCGTGCATAGACTGTAATACATGTTAATAAGACCGGTCCAGGCTGCTTTTTGAAGTGGGAGGCTGACCCCCGCCCCGTCCCAGTTCTTCGCCGACGCACAGTGTTATATGCTCTTAGCAACGTAGCGGGTAAGTTTCCAAGAAATGGATTGTAGTGTTTGAATCCCACTGTTAGGAACACTAGCATCATATGAAGAACAGGTGTGTGCAACTTTGGCGATACTTGGGGAAGTGTGTGTCGCTTCCTACGCGGGAGCTCGCGCTTTCCTGCCTACTTGAATGCTGGCGTCATAACGTATTTTTACGAACTTATCAAGCGGAGCGAGCTGATTCGTGAAGTGTCCTTAAACCCGAAGTCCCATTTGAGTCTACTCTAATTTCAGAAATTCTAGGTGCTCAATATTTTCGGTATGAGGGCAAAGGACCAGGTTAGGTGAACAGAAATTTTAGGTACGGAGAAGCAGTTTCCTATTGGATTACGTGTGTTAGCGTTTGTTTGGCGTATTGAAATTTTATGTATGAAACAGACGCACCGAAAGTACCAAAAATAAAAGTACACCGAAAACTTGTGAAATTACAGTATGTGAATTCATATTTTGTATGGTATAACATTCATATCAAAATGAAGCTCTTTTCAGGCTGAGCCGCTCTATGCCAATGTGTACTTTATTTTCATATCGCAACCGAAAGGAACTATAAAGTCAATATGCAAGGGAAATAAATTTGAAAAATAAGCCTTTTGGAGTCACCTGCAGGGACGTGTACATGTATGATGATTACTGTACAATCATGCACAATAGTGAACAACATGTAGTTGCAGTGATCACTCCAACTATTTCGGAGCAAAATAAAAAAGAACGAAACAAGCGTCATATCCGCTGTCGTTATTAAGGCGGTTGACTGTATACCCATACCATGGCTCAGTGGTTAGAGCATCGCCGGCCTCAAGCCAAGGTCCATGGTTCGAGTCCCGCCGGTGACAGGCGATTTCTTCTTCAGACTTTTCCCGTTTGTGTCTTTCCCTGAAGCCAGTGAATGTTGTTGCAACCAGGTTGTGATTGTGCTGCTGTTTGTCGTGTCTCTGAACATTAACAGATAAATCCTGCCCTGAACTATACCTGGCAGTTCACCTATCAGGGGGATTCCGAGAAGGATTCCGCTACTCTTAACACACAACAGTCACCAATGGTGAAGCACTCCTTCAGTACAGCTGGCCGGTATGCAATCCGTTGTTCGCCCGTTTGTACACGTGTGTGTATGTGTATGTGTACGTGTGTGTGTGTGTACGTGTGTGTACGTGTACGTGTGTGTGTGTACGTGTGTGTGTGTGTGTGTGTGTACGTGTGTGTGTGTGTACGTGTGTGTGTGTTTGTGTGTGTGCGCGTGCGTGCGCATGCGTGCGTATATGCGTGCGGGGAGGGGTCGTCTGTGTTAGTGTGTATGGTGGCGTGTGTCGGGGTCAGGTGGGGGGGGGGGGGGGAGGGGGTGGTCTGCGGGTATGTAAGATATATAAAATACTTATGGTATTTAGGTGATATCCTGTACAGTAGCATTTCCCTTTCTACAGACATGATTTTTAGGTTGTGGTGCAGTTTGTTTGCTACGGAGAAAGACTTCATTGCTCACTCTACCAGAAGTCACTGACTTTTCTGTGTGGGTGTGTGCATGCGTTCGTGCGTGCGTGCGTGTGTGTGTTTCACGGGAATGCTTGTTCCATTAGCTATTTTGTCAAGGTGGAGGTATCTGGTCCCGTGAATAAAATCCATGGAGGTCAATGGATCTATGTGAATGGTGAGTGAGAAAGACAAGGTCAAGAATTGTACACTTCAGGACCTGTCCTGTCTGGGCATACACTAGGGCTGGCCAGGAGAGTAATTCAGATTTGCTTTCATCCGCTTCTTCATGGTCCATTCATCTGAAACAGTCCCGGTGGGGTTTGAAAAGGCCGATTTTGGCGGAGTCGGCCTTAACCCTTTCCATGCTAATGACGTCTATAGACGTCATGCGCGCTGTATGCCAAACTGCTAATGACGTCTATAGACGTCATGAGATTTGCGCAGCACATCGCAGTGCATAGACACACACTTTCGTAACTCCAAAAGTAAATCTATCGCGATAATCGATACACCATTGGAAAGGTATTGAGCTCAGCTTTTCAGTGATATAATGTTCTTTACAATAGGAGAAAGATTGACGGAGCGGCGACAGAGTGAACACGGAACTCACGGCACTGAGCGATCTTGAATTTTGCATGTGTGTGGGTGTATGTGTGTGTGTGTGTATTTGTGCTGTCCTATGTGTAATATTGCGGCACAGACTTGTCACCC
>NC_088649.1:33821964-33831964 GCF_964019385.1 Sycon ciliatum
CTCACCTACCCCTCACCCATTCCTCACCCACTCCTCACCCACTCCTCACCCCTCACCCCTCACCCAACCCTCACCCACCCCTCATGCTGGTTTACAGAGGGTGCTGGTTTACAGAGGGTACTGGTTTACAGAGGGTGCTGGTTTACAGAGGGTGCTGGTTTACAGAGGGTGCTGGTTTACAGAGGGTGCTGGTTTACAGAGGGTGCTGGTTTACAGAGGGTGCTGGTTTACAGAGGGTGCTGGTTTATAGAGGGTGTGGTTTACAGAGGGTGCTGGTTTATAGAGGGTGCTGGTTTACAGAGGGATGACTGTACTGCGTAGCCTGTCTAATACGATGGCTCAAGCGACCTGCAAAACGCGGCCTCTTGAACGTTACCAGGTGGTCTCCTTACCCAGGGTCATTTGACTTGAGATTGCATCCATTATTGGTCCTGGGTGCAGCTGTCTCCTGGGACTGGTGATGAGCGTTTCAGAGTGGTTGCCTGGACAGGTTTCACCTGGACCTGTGCTGCCCGATGAGAGGCAATCGCACGAGTTGTGTTTGTGCCCTGCACCAGCTCACATCCCATTGTCTACTGTGGCTGCGGATCGCCCTGCCCTTACTCGCCGCACGCGATCGCCTTTCATTCAACAGTGCTACTCCAGTAGAATACATAAAGAGGTAGCTGAGAACTTATCAGTGATTTTTCATTTTGTGTTGTTCGCTTGAAGTTACTGTAAAACATGTAATATTAGGTGTATTAAAATTCCGGTGCAGGGACCTGCCAGGTTTCAGGTGTAATTTAGAATTAGGTAACCAGCGTTCCCTTCACATACAGTGCATACTCTAGTGCCTTTTAGGTGTAATCTAAATTTAGGTTCCTGGTTTCTCTACCGAAATCGCGGAAATTAAAGTTACACCGAAAATTACATGTTTTACGGTACTATTCTAATGCTCTTGTATACAAGTTTTCAATGATCTCTTCACCAAGATCTACATGTTCACCTAGTTCTTGACAGGGTGCGTTCAAGTTGAAACGACTTGACTGTATGCGCGTATGTTTTATGTGTGTGTGCGTGTGCGTGCGTGCATGTGTGTATGTGCGTGTGTGCGTGCGTGCGTGTGTGTGTGTGTGTGTGCATGTGTGTGTGTGTGTGTGTGTGTGTGTGTGTGTGTGTGTGTGTGTGTGTGTGTGTGCGTGCGTGTGCGTGCGTGTGCGTGCGTGTGTTCACAGACAGTCTACATGTCAAATTGTCTGTACCAGGTCCCCGAACAGTTCGAGTGACGTGGAGAAAAGCAGTTGGACATACTGCGTCTACAACTTATCGCGTATGTGCATGTTGCAATCTTTATAGACCCTGCATGCAGTTTCACAATTGTTGATCGATCCGGTATTCATTCGCACAACTGATCTCTGAGTGCTGTTGGTTCACAACTGAAAACTGCTTGGGTTATGAGCTCACTGTCATGCTGTTCGTGTTGTCAAGTACAGAGACGTGGATTTTGCGAGTGTGTGTGTGTCGCGTGCGTGTGTGTGTGCCGCATGCGTGTGTGTGTGTGTGTGTGTGTGGCGTGCGCGCACGTGCTCTCTCGTGTACAGTTAAATCGCATGGCGTGGATCGCCAGGCACCTGCAATTGCCGAATAAGCTATGACTTAGTCGTTCTTTGTTCTCTCTATCGATGATCGATTCATCCTTCCATTCATCTCTCTTTCTCTCTATCTATCTCTATCTCTATCTCTACCTCTATCTCTATCTATCTCTCTCTCTCTCTCTCTCTCTCTCTCTCTCTCTCTCTCTCTCTCTATCTCTCTCTCTCTCTCTCTCTCTCTCTCTCTCTCTCTCTCTCTCTCTCTCTCTCTCTCTCTCTCTCTCTCTCTCTCTTCACCTAACCTATTTACTTCTGCACTGTTGTGACTTACATTCTAACTGTCATGCTGAATACTCAGGTGAAACCAACTCCTGGACGACGTCACGGCTTGTCAAGGGCAACACTTCAGCTGTATTCGTTGGCATTGGGCCGGTTGCGCGTGACTATGCATTCTTCTCGGTGAGGACTTGTCTTTCTACAGGCACGCACTTGTTCAAAACCCATTTCTGGTTGAATTGAAACCGGGCGTTGTGGCGTTGTGTGAAAGGGTTCTGGTCAAGTGACGGCACTGCATCGTAGGGAGAACCTGGACGCCACTTATATTTAGAGAGGTACGGTGATTTTTCCTTACGTCACGGTGCCTGCGTTAACTGCACGTGTGGTTTTTGTGAACCTGCAGGTTGTTGTCGTCAAGTCAGACACAGACAGCAGCGTGGAAGGCGGAAAACATCAGCCGACAGAACTGCCGCGATTTGTCCAGTCCGCGTTGCAGTCACCGACTGGAGGTCAGTGACACGCTCTAATGTTTGTTTGTTTGCTTCCTTGTTTGCTTCCTTGTTTGTTTGTTTGTTTGTTTGTTTTAAATTCCTGTAGGACGCGTCACGATGATGTTTATTTTACGGCCGAAACCGCGAAAAACCTTTTTCCTGAAATGAATTTATTTTGTGAAGTGCAGTGATGAGTGTGAGCCAGTGTTGCTCACAATCCACTTTGTTTGTTCGTTTGTTGGCGTGCACGCGTGTGTGTGTGTGCGTGTGTGTGTGTGTGCTTGCGCTCGTGTGTGTGTATGTGTGTGTGTGTGTGTACGTGTGCGTGTGTGTGTGTGTGCGTTCGTGTGCGTGTGTGTGTGTGTGTGCTTGCGTGCGTGTGTGCAGATTATCTGCACCCACCACAACATCTGGAGCTGATTGCCATTAATCACACGACCGCCGTGCTCATTTGGCAGTACGATGTTCCTGGTGTCAAGGTATCTGCCAGTTGCATGGCGTGGCGTGTGCTTGCCTGTGTGTCTGTTCATCTACCTTTCCGTCTGTCTGCCTCTCTGTCGGGCCTGTCTCTCTGTCTGGCCTGTCTGTCTGTCTGTCTGTCCGCTTGCTGGTGTCTGTGTGTATGTGTCTGTTTGTCCGTCTGTATCCATCAGAGCCAAGTCTTGCTCTTGCTCTCTGCTTTGGCTAGATCCAGTTGTTGTTTCTCTCTATCCCTTTGTCTCTACGTCCGTCTGTCTGTCTGAGGGAGAGAGAGAGAGAGAGAGAGAGAGAGAGAGAGAGAGAGAGAGAGAGGGAGAGAGGGAGAGAGGGAGAGAGGGAGAGAGGGAGAGAGAGAGAGAGAGGAGAGAGGGAGAGGGAGGGAGGGAGGGAGGGAGGAAGGGAGGGAGGGAGGGAGGGAGGAAGGGAGGGAGGGAGAGAGAGAGAGAGAGAGATAGGGAGAGAGAGAGAGAGAGAGAGAATTGTGGAGGAGTAAGCGAGGCTCTGCATGCCTGTACAACACACAGTACTCCGGACACAATACAGTGTTGTGTGTGTGTGTGTTTGCTCTGGTCACCCATGCAGCTATTTACCGTCACTGTCACACAAGGTGGCAACAGCATCACTCAGCAGACATCTAACAAATTCTTCTACGCCAAGAACCTCATTGCCGACACTAAAGTTCACATTGCAGTGCGTCCGACGTGTACAAGCCAAGTGTCCTCGGAGCTGCATGTCCCTTAAGCATACATGCCTCATTGGTCAAGGTGTATAGATATCCTGAACAAGGTAGGCACTCACGTTGTTGTTGTTGTTGTTGTTGTTGTTTTCTATTTTACTTTGCACGGCCAAACGGGCAACGGTGCCCAATTACATGGAATCGAATTTCAAAAACGGAAGAGAACGAACGAGCGAGGAGGGGGGGGGGGGAGAGAAAGAGAGAGAGAGAGAGAGAGAGAGAGAGAGAGAGAGAGAGAGAGAGAGAGAGAGGGAGGGAGGGAGGGAGGGAGGGAGGGAGGGAGGGAGGGAGGGAGGGAGGGAGGGAGGGAGAGAGAGACAGAGAGAGATACAGAGGGAAGCAGTGATGTTAGGGGCATCGGGGAGATGGATTAGTATTGCATGGTGGGTGCATTTATGTGTGGTTGGGGGTAGCAGCGAAGAACAAATTGCTAAGTAATTTAGTATGATAAGCGATTTGTGTGTGTGTGTGTGTGTGTGCGTGCGTGCGTGCGTGCGTGCGTGTGTAAATAGAAGCCCGGGAATACGCTCGGCTTGAACACGTGACATTAGGGTTTGTGGGAAATGAGATTTACGTAGTGAGTGGTGGAACGAACCCATACGCGATGTCACTGCAATTGCAAGCGCTCACCTACTCCGTGTGTCTCTCTGTATGGCTGTGTCTCTGTCTCCCTACCCTCCCTCTCCATGTCGCCCTCTCTTTTTCTCTCCCCCTTTCTCCCAACTTACCACTGCTTATACCCAATATTTCTCTCGCTCTTTCTCCAGGCACTGTTGTGCGCGATGTTGTTGTTCGTCCACTGTCCGCGACCACTGCCTCTGTCTCCTGGACCTACCCCAATGAAATCCAGCAGAGTGTATCAGGTTTCAAGGTCTACCTGTCCACACCACAGACTAAGAATCTCTTTGACGTAAGTTTAACCGCCAGTGAGAAAACCTCAGGCGATAGACTCTGTTGTAAAGTGTACAATTCTCACAGCTCATTTCTTAACTCCACGACTCCAGATGATAGAGAACCTCTTTTATAGGAAACGTAGCACAATTATCACCAGAGAGTAGTCTAACCAAGAGTAAATAGAGAGGTTTCGCATAACGTAATTACGTTAGTAAAAAACGTAGTTGATCTACGGAAAATCTTACGTAAACTGCATGCGCATCTGGGTTCTGCCATGCGGAGTTTTCAAATCACGTAGCCGCCTTTGGCAACTCCGAAAGCGGCAGTGTACGACCAGATCGACCTGGGGAGAGAGTCATAAATTTGTACCCCAATCCACTTACGGACCAGCTACGTACTCTACGTAGACCACGTTCCGTAAGTGGAGTGCAAACTCGCGAATTCACGGGTTTTTCCGCCCACTAACGTAAAGTTGCTCAACATTACGTAGTGCGGAACCTCTCTAATACCCCCCCCCCCCCCCCCCAGAGTGTGCAACGCCTGGTCCAGCTCTGCATAGGGTCTTGGTCGAGCGTAATCGGATCTTTGCGTCATAATACTGTACATATCTGAGGGGAACCCGGGTGAGTCGCGGGGGCGCTCGGACCAAAAATAATGGTGCCCTGCCTCGAGACCGGCCTTGCGCTGATGTGGAGTGTGCGCATGACATCAGAAGATCCGATTACGCTCGACCAAGACCCTATGCAGAGCTGGATCGGCGTTGTACACTCTTGGGAGTTATTTACTCTTGGTCTAACTCTATACAAATGGAAAAAAGGAATTTGATGTAAAGAAGTCAATGCCGAGTTTGGTACCAATTATCCAAACCTATTCACGATGTAAGAACTGCAAAAAAAGATCCAGTGAAGGAACGTGTTAACAGATCGACCTGCAGAGATCACTCAAGCAGTGTTGTGTATCACTGCACATGCTTAGAAGTGGCTCTCCACAATATCACTCCACTGCTCTTTTGCTCTTTTGCTCCATTAGGCCCTCATCAGACTACGTACATAGAACATCCAGTACAAAATCACATAAAACCTAAAAGGCAACATTTTTCCAAGCCTGCATTCAGACTACACATTTTACATGCAATATACAAGCAACCTTTGACCCTACGCGATTGCGCAATGGTCCTGGGATGTGTGAAAGCAGCCGGTAGTCGTACCCGGGTACAAAGTTTGTACGTCTGTACGACTGCCTGGTGAAAGTGCGATAAATGCGGAAAGTTGCCTTGTACAAGGGTTCGCACCCTGCCTGAAAGGATTGGGCAGCTTTTTAGGCTTCCTGCCAGATTCTTGTTGTTGTCTTTGAAACTTCTATGTAAATGTGACTTATAGGCTGTTTTGTACCTAGTCTGAAGAGGGCCTTACTCCACTACTTGTTTCAGCACCCCGACTCGCAACACACGAACAGTCCTTGGCTACACCACTTGTCCACTATTCACTGCACTTGGTGTAGCCGAGGACTATTCGTGTGTTGCGAGTTGGATACACTGAAAATATGACAAGGCTACAGTGGAGTTTCAAAGTTCTTAAACAAAACTCCACTACTTCAGTACTGTATTACTCCAGCACCACAGCATCCCAGCATTCCATTACTCCGTGAAGAATGTTTTAAAAAGCATTTAGCAGGTTTGCATGTACCGGTGTGTGAGCTCACGTTCGATGATGCATATCATGAGAAGCGCACATGATATCTAGACGGAGTCCTCAGCGATCTGACTTTTAGTGTTATGATGTCCGTATGTGTGTGTGTCCATGCGTGTCGGTGTGTGTGTGTGTGTGTGTGTGCGTGTGTGTGCATGTGTGTGCATGAGTGTGTGTGTGTGTGTGTGTGTGTGTGTGTGTGTGTGTGTGTGTGCGTGTGCATGCGTGTGTCTGAGCATGCGTGTGTGTGTGCCGTCGTGTGTCCACCTCTTCAACAACCTCATGCTACCACACACAGGTCGACAGCGTACACTTCAGCGAGCGCTGCTCGCTGTTTGTCTTCCAGCCACTCAAGTGCGCGCTAGTACATCTGGAAGCTGGCAAGTTTTACGCCGTGCGAGTTGCCATGATGCACTCGGTCTCCGCCAATCACAGCAGCGTCTCCGTGGCAATGTCACAGGCAACCTTCTTCAGCATCCCAGTTCACCTCAAGACCCAGGGTAGGTGGACAACAGGGAGTATCCATAGCAACCAGGAAGACGACACGAGATCCCAGTACCCGGTATACCGTTGTATATGCCGCACTGGGGTGTATGCCACACCCAAATGTTTTTGTCATGGAATACAAACATCTACTCCAGTTAGCACCATTAAGTTGCCCATCGTACTGTCGTGGACATGGAAATCCGGTCGCGCGTCTAGCGGCCCCAGGGCGCTGGCCATGCAGCCGTGTTTATGCGCTGCAGCGCGCTGGTCGCATCGGATCAACATGATTGTGCACTGCATGCAGCGTTACAATCTGTACGCACTGAGGACGCCGGCCTCGGTCATTCGACTCGATTTCCATGTCCACAACAGTAGTATAAAGCCCGATTCATACTTCATGTCGCGTCGCGAAAAAGTTGATCTGAGCTCAACTATTTCGCGTACATCGTACGCGAAATGAAGTATGAATCAGGCTTAAGCCGCATGGACATTTTTGGGTGAACTACAGTAAAACCTGCCAGGGCGACCACTCGGATAAGGCGACCACTCGGATAAGGCGACCACTCGGATAAGGCGACCACTCGGATAAGGCGACCACTCGGATAAGGCGACCACTCGGATAAGGCGACCACTCGGATAAGGCGACCACTCGGATAAGGCGACCACTCGGATAAGGCGACCACTCGGATAAGGCGACCACTCGGATAAGGCGACCACTCGGATAAGGCGACCACTCGGATAAGGCGACCACTCGGATAAGGCGACCACTCGGATAAGGCGACCACTCGGATAAGGCGACCACTCGGATAAGGCGACCACTCGGATAAGGCGACCACTCGGATAAGGCGACCACTCGGATAAGGCGACCACTCGGATAAGGCGACCACTCGGATAAGGCGACCACTCGGATAAGGCGACCACCTGTCCCACAAGACCACTGAAACCAGTACCAAGGGATGCTGTTTCCAGTCAAATAACCCTGGATAAGGAGACCACCTGGTAACAGAGACCAGATTCTGAAGGTCCCTTGAGCGGTCGTCTTAGACAGCTGTTTCACTGTACTGTTGTTTAAAGTGCGGCTTGTACTCCGGACAATACGGTAGTGTGTGTATACGCCTCCGGGTTGGAATGTTCTACACGATCCATGGTCCGTGCAGCTCGAGATTTGACCGGCCCGTCCCAAGCTTTGCCCGGGCAAGAGAAGCCGTATGCGAGTGTGTGCAAATCGGCCCTACCCCAGGGACGCCCGACGCGCAGACCGGGAGCGAAGCATACACGATTGACAATTTGATCCACGTGTAGATGTAGCCTGGATGCGTCACTGAAGCGCTCATCGTTTTTTCCTCGCAAGCTAGCTGCGGAGGTAGCATGGTACTTGTTAGGTGTACTGAGGCGAGCTGAGAGTGTGACTCTGTGTGAACTGCTGGGTGCTGAAGAACAAACAGGCTAGCATCAAGCACAGCGTACCAGTGTTTCCACGGTGACTCAACTGTGCATAGACTGAAATACATGAAAATAAGAACGGTGTGTAGGTATGGTTGTGTGTGTTTGTGCACAAAGCGGAGTGTATTCCTCGGTACATGTACTCTAAGCGCCCACCGTGATGTCTGATGATTGGCCATATTGCCGTGAAAAGAGTTACAGGAAGATAATTGTGGACTTGTGTGTGTGTGTGTGTGTGTGTGTGTGTGTGTGTGCGTGCGTGCGTGCGTGTGTGTGTGTGTGTGTGTAAGTGTGTGTGTGTGTGTGCGCGTGCGTGTGCGCGTGTGTATGTTTGTGCATATGTATGCGTGTGCGTCTATGTATGCACAGGATTGGTCAGTGATGGAATGATCACTGTCAGCCCTGTGTCTGACGTGACATCGATGAAGACACTGGTCAGATGGAACTGGCTGGATGACACTAAGGTACAGTGCGGTGTATTCCACTGCTTGTACATGTACAGTGCCAGCAAGTGAAATCCAACCCCATTGACACAACAGCTACGGGGGCTCCAACTCTCCAAATCGCATACATGTTGATGGGGAAAGCCATACTAGTAAATTTGGTATATTACGTCACCATCTCCACAGAAAGTGACGAAAGAGAGTGGTACTATTTCCACTGAGAACTCGCCGCAAAGAGTTCCCGGGTAGACGGAAGTGATAGTGGATGTATGAGTGTGCTACAGTCCGGTGTTCTCTCTCTTGTTGCCATACCTAGGTTGTTGTCACTCCTGTCGAACGCCTGCAAGGCTCTGTAGCATCGGAGGTGTCCATTACCCGTGCAAGCTCCTCTCCCACAGAGCAAAGCTTTGAACTGCTTCTTTTCCCGTACACAACCTACACCATCACGGCTACGTCCTCCACCCGCCGCCACACTCTGGAGTATCAAACACCTCCAGGTGGGTGGGTCTGTGCTGCAGTTCACCGTGTGTGTGTGTGTGTGCGTGTGCGTGTGTGTGTATATGTGTGTGCGTGCGTGTGTGTGTGTGTGTGTGTGTGTGTGTCGTCCGTTTGTCACAACAACTCCTTTCCCTTTTTCCCTGAACCTACCATGAAGAGCAGTCTCAATGGTGGCTCTACTTCCGCGCTCAGCGGCTGTCAGGGACTGTAACATTAAAGTGGCACTGCCGGTCAGGCCCTTGCTTAATTTAACCTGTGCCATCAATTCCATTTTTTCCCGGGACTCAGCATCTACAGTATCATTAGGTTGTGCTACTGGAACGAAGCTATTGGCCTGCAAGCACAATTCAAAGTCATTCAGGAAGGCCTGCACACGTGCTCGCCCGATGACCCCGCAGACGGTTTTGGCATGAGCCACTTGCCCGGGGGGGGGGGGGGGGGGGCTAGATGTGATGTGTAATACATAGCATCCTGATCGCTATCCTGAATGTGTCATGACATGTTTGTGTGTGTGTGTGTTTGTGTGTGTGTCTGTCCGTTCCTCCGTCCGTGGGCCCGCCTATTCGTGCGGCGTATGCGCATCTGTGGTCAACTATCCGTGTGTGCACGGTGTGCGTGTGTATGGTCAGTTCTGGGAATTGCACATGTGGGAGTGTTCCTCAATGCACGCTGCACACCTACCACTTGTGACACCCAATCCAGTACGGATGATCAGACATTTACTAAGGCAGCATTGACCTGGATTCAGAACGCAGCCAATGCTGCTATTGTTGCTAATGTCGGTGCTACGCCAGAGGCATCGGTTCCTTCGAGGTACGTGTGTGTGTGTGTGTGTGCGTGTGTGTGTGTGTGTGTGTGTGTGTGTGTGTGTGTGTGTGTGTGTGTGTGCATGTGTGTGTGTGTGTGTGTGTGTGTGTGTGTGTGTTTGTATTTACATTGCATTCATGTTGCCTATGCAGAGAAGCTCCTAATAATGTATGTGTGTCTGTCGGTC